>NW_009232191.1:0-46108 GCF_000690835.1 Fulmarus glacialis
TTCTATGATTCTATGATTCTATGATGTGGGATTCAGCTAAGCTAGCTATAGTAAAAATGTGAAAAAAGGGACAGGCAGAGATCAATAGCCAAAAGCAGACATTCCAGCTCTGACTCTTAGACTAAGGCAGATACCTCCTTATTGTTTGGACTGAGATGCCCACAGTCTGTTTCACAGGTGAAAATTCCTGTAAATGTACTAAGCCTCACATGGGCAGTAAGTCACTGACACTTCTGGAAAGCTTTCAATCTCCTGTGCATAAATAACATGGCTAGTCTGCTCAAGACATGTTCAAGACACGTTGCCCACACTCTTCTGCATAGACCAATCATCCAATAATCCCAAATGCACTGGGTTTGCTGTGTATGCACTGACAGTATTTTCTTCCCAGAAGTTATTGGAGTTACTTTTTACATGAACCACATACATCTGAGATTCCTGGGTTTTGCAAACCAGTTGGAGTACTAGCTGCTAGGCATTTGGAAATCTGAGGTACATTCAAAAGATGAGGATCCTGACTGGACTAAACTTATAGTTAAAGAGGAAAAGGTTGTTGGAGAAACCTTAGTATACAGAAGCACTAACTTAAAATTACCGGCTGTGAGCTGGAATTAGTTATGTAAGTCAGATATTATCCAAAGCTACAGAACAGTTCTTAGTCCTTATAAGGCACGTTTATAGCTTACAGTAACTCATGAACAGGTAAAGTAATGGTGAGCTAAATGTACATCCCTGTTCTAAAGCCAGGTGTCTACAGATATCTCTGCTACCTACCACTACAGCATTGATGGTGTTGCAGTATCCTTTGTTAATGCCTTGGTTTTTTGTATTTCTCTACAGTTTGAACTAAGTTCCAGTGCAATTTTTTTGTGGGAGGGGGAATTCTGTTCAAGACAAACTTGGTGCAAGTTTGTGGTACTCTGCTTCTAATGAAAGAGAATTGTAATTGGAATATCTAAATATTCAAGAAGGTAATAATAGTTACTGTTGTGGAATCATTATGTGGATGGAGAATTTGCAACCTATTTACCTAACTGCCCCATGAAGAGAAAAAGGACACTTTTGAGGAGTTTACAAGATATAAATGAATCTTCAAAAGTAATGATGGACACTTTAAAATTAATTGAAGCAGTTAAATACTAGCATAAAAGAAAGACAGATTCTGTGCAAGTGGGGAAAAAGGACTTAATTTCCTCCTGAGAGAGCAAAGTAAAGCCAGGGCATTTTTTTTTTATCACTGGCCTTATTCATAAACACTACATAAAGGAGAAGATGAAGTTAGCGAAGAAAGAGAGAATGAAGGAAAGCAGGTCTTTTGAGATGTGGGATTTTGGTCACTGGGAGAGGAAATGCAAGTCAATTTTAGATGAAGAAGACCCAACAAGTTTTCAGAGATAAAGGAGAGGAATTTAAAGGAATGGAAAAGCATATGGAAGTAACATATGGTAGGTTTTAAACTAACTGTTTTGAAGCATCACTTCTCTAATTTTCTTTCATCTTAATTTGTTCAAAAGGGTCTCCCTGGTCCAATAGGCCCAATGGGTCCAGCAGGTCCCACTGGTGAAAAGGTAAGCAGATTTTTATTCCATTCCCTACTGAAGTTTCTTAGTATTATCACACTTTATTGGCACTTTTGTTACTCGTCAAATAAGTTAATTGGGAAATAATAACCTTTAATTTCATTTTAAGGGTGAACCAGGTCCTCGAGGTCTAGTTGGTCCTCCTGGCTCCCGTGGAAACCCTGTAAGTAAACATGTTTGGTTTTTGCCTGATATAAGTTAACAATATCTAACACTGATCCAGACTCCAGGCATTTGTCTCATTTACTGATATATTTTCCTCTTTTTCTTCCCCTTCCTTTGTAGCCAAGATCTGAAGTTCTGTCTTGATGCTGTGCACTTGCAAAACTATTAGCAGATTTTGTTCCTCTGTCCTATGCTTGTTTTAGGGCAAACTTTACAGAGAGTTATACCCTCATTTACCTCACTCCTGAAAGTATGCCACCACTTTTAATTGTTTAAATGTTTTTAAAAGCATGCCCATACCAGATACTACTGTACGCGTAAAAATATTTAGATGGACAAAGCGCAGAGGTATACCTTAGTTCATCTGGTTATGTTAACTCTTGTCATCTTCTGTCTCTTTGTGATTGTAAGGATTTTAAGGGTAGACTTTGATTAGGGAATTAGAGGCTCAGCCCTTCTAGATCCTTCATACTGCTTGGAATTGATTATGTCTCTGTCATAAATCAGAACAATCTTATTTCCAGTATAAATTGGAACAGCTTCCACCCCTCTAGGGAGTGCTGGAGCTTGGCAGTCTTCAACTCCTTCTTTTCCAAACAAATGTTGTGTGGAAAGCTCAGTTGAAGCAGCTCATAGCCTATTCTGACCTTGTAGAAGAATACATCTTTGAACTACTGGTTTTTTTTTCCCAGTCTATCTGATTGGAATGGTAGGTTGCATAAAGTGTGTGCTCTTTGGCTAATCGTGCTATCTCTGGAAGTGGTTGTGAGCAGAATTTCTCCTACTGCGGTTTTAGTACTTACTCATGCCTTCCATCTCTAAACTCTGAAAGTTTAAATATAGTCTTGAACAAATGGCAGATCTTAACATCATAGTTAACATTGTTTATTTTGTGATTAAAAGATCATTTGATTTTGATTAATAGAGCAAAAGTATAATCACACTTACAGCAGTAAATAGTAACATCTTTTCTTGTATATTTAACTGTTATAAATTGTTAAATACAATTATTCTGTTTTTTTTGACCAGGGTTCCCGAGGAGAAAATGGCCCAACTGGTGCTGTTGGTTTTGCTGGTCCTCCAGTATGTGTTTTGTAACACTAATGAGTTTTCTTTAGTCATGCTTTGACATACTTAGTTTCCTTCATTATGAATAATACTGCAATGTTCTGGAACGTGAGTCACATTTTTGTTGCAAAAAGAGTTGTTTCTTTTTCCCATCAGTATATCAAGTAAAGAAAAGGGCCAATAAATACCCTAGACAGTTGAAAAGTGGTTTTGTTGATAAGATTATGTAATCGTTCACCAGATTTCATATTTTCATGAATACGCTATGTTGCTCCTTTGAGATTAAAATGAGGCAAGTTATAAAGTGTCATCTACTGAAGGTAGCAAAGATTTGCGCCATGAGTAATAAAGGCTGGAATGAGCTGATGGACCAAATGGAAGGTTTGTGAGTTTTCCAGTGAATACCCTAAACTTTCCCACAGCCTAAATATTCTGTTTCAGACCTTTCACAAAGAGTCAGGCACCTGCTTCCCTTGGTGGGAAAAAAAGGACTAGAAAAGACAATGTTTGTTCAGTCCCTTTTGCTTTTAGGTATGTAATAGCTGCTGAGGAAAATAAAAAATCTAAAGAAAAGACAAATGTGAGCTAGATAAGAAAATATTTTAAATGGAAATACTGACTTCACAGACTGTTCAGATAATCTCATCTGTGATCTTCTAAAGACTGTGCTAGAACTGAACTGTTAAGCAAGTGCAGTGTTTTCTGGGCTGATTTGTTCTCCTGTTATTTTTTGCCTTCTAGAAATTCCCTACAAAATGACTTCATTAGGCTGGAAAGATTTGGTATTCTCTGACCTGATGTCTCTTCTAAATATTATTTCTTATAGGGCCCTGATGGTCAGCCAGGAGTAAAAGGTGAACCTGGAGAACCTGGACAGAAAGGAGATGCTGGATCTCCAGGACCACAAGGTCTTGCTGGGTCTCCTGGTCCACCGGTAAGTATAAATAACATCGTCAGAGAACCAGTGGCATAGGCTGATCTTGCTTATTTAAAATGTTCTGGGTGTTCACTATCACCCTTCTCTTTCTCCTTTCCTCTTAGGGTCCTCCAGGTGTTCCTGGTCTGAAAGGTGGTAGAGGAACTCAGGGTCCACCTGTAAGTAGATCTTGTTTTTTCTGACCTGACTGCAGATAATCTAATACTGAAATTTTATGTAATGTGTGTATCATTCTTCACCTCAGCTTGTTTTTCACAGTCTGTAATTATAACATTTGCTCACTAATTCAGCTGAGAACATTTAAGATAACCAGTGCTGTATTTCTCTCAATAAAGTTGGCATTAAAATGTTTTTTAGGGTGCTACTGGATTCCCAGGATCTGCTGGAAGAGTTGGGCCTCCAGGACCTACTGTAAGTCAATTGTCATATTCCTAATAGGTGTGTTTTATAAACTGGTTGTTGAAAACCTGAAGACTAAATAAAGTAGGAAAGGTGAAGCAGTGTTTATGGCCTGATGCTATAGAGAAAACAGCTTGTCTGCACTGACCTCTGTGACTGCCTACTTACATCTGACTTCATTAAATAAAACTCATTATTCTTGGGCTTGATCCAGTGTCAGTGTGTACAAATTAGTGCAAGACTTTTCACTCGGTTAAGCTGCTCTAATGACTTAATTGCTTACAGGAACATAACAACCATCTATATCTTCCTGTACTTTTTACTTTTTTGTCTCTTCAGTGGTGACTGAGGCCTCTGCTGGGCTATCTCGTCAGTGGAGATACTCATAAGATCCATTAAAATAAATTAAAACAAAACCAAACCACAAAACCTTTTATGCCCAAACATTTTCAGAAACACTAAAAAAAAAAAAGATTAGCTGTGGATCAACAAGTAAGCATTCAACTCCACACAGAGCACTGTGTCACTCTCTTCATATGTCTTTTAATGTTTTGATGAGAAAAATAACTTGCAGTTGTTGCGAGTTTATCAGAAGGTGAAGTTTATGGAAAACATAATATACATGTGAAGTCTTGTAAAAGTATTTGAGAAATGAACAAAGGTCCATTAAAACACTAATTTGTACCACGTGAATGAAAAGTTTGAATATGGACTTTAGCTTGATGATCTTGGAAAGAATGGGCAAGGGTGAGTTTTCTAGCAGTAGTGGTACACCTGAGGTAAAAAAAAGAAAAGAAAAAAAGAGAGAAACAAAAAAAAAGAATGTCTTTTAAAGGGAGGGACTTTGGAATTGCAAATTGAGGGGGAGAGGGTAGAGCTTGGACATAATTTGATGAGATGTTTATTTAATCTCATTTATTTGATCATAGATAAGATGATAGTAGCTCTTTGCTCGTTCACACTTCGGGTCTTCCTTAGAGTATGCGTATTTATAGTTAATCAAAACACAGTCCTTAGAATTTAATTGTCCTGATCAGAAAAGGGTCCAATGTAATGATGTGTTTTAATCTTCTTAGGGAGCTCCAGGGCCTGCTGGGCCTATTGGTGAGCCAGGAAAAGAAGGTCCCCCAGGTCTTCGTGGTGATCCCGGTTCTCATGGCCGTGTGGGAGATCGAGGGCCAGCTGGGCCTCCTGGTGGTCCTGGAGACAAGGGCGACGCAGGGGAAGACGGGCAGCCAGTATGTCCTGGTTGATGTTACTAATTCTCCCTAGACCAACTCTAGGCTGGGTCTCGTTGTTACTTATACTTATTGCTACTGAAATGATAGTAACGTTTTATCCTTTGTGGATTTCAGGGCCCGGATGGCCCCCCTGGTCCAGCAGGAACTACTGGTCAAAGAGGTATTGTTGGTATGCCAGGACAGCGAGGGGAAAGAGGCATGCCAGGGCTGCCAGGTCCTGCAGTAAGTAACGACCAAGTCAATAGGCCACCAACTTGGGTATTCTCATCGTCTTTGTGGGATTGAGAGCGTAGTGCCCCATAGCACGAGGAGAAAGTTGGAAAACTCCAATTGTAGGAGTGAATATAGAGAGAATAGTAAATAACTCTCATGCAAATGCATGAGGTGGGAGATTTTGTTTCTGCCATAATGGAAGATCTGAACCTGAATTAAGAGTAAGTGGGTAATAGCATTAAGACTTCTGGCTAAAATGTTCCTATTTGACTTAAAACTAGATCCTTGAAAAAAACAACCCCCGACTCTTCATTTAGGTGCCCAAAGGTCACTTGAATGTGAGTAAATACTCTGTAACTGCTATTTCATAAATTGTGAACTACAGTCTTCAAAATGGCCATTTGTGCTGTCTTTGCTTTCATGTAGGATTTATAGATATTTATTGGAAAGCCCAATGATCCAGGAGATCAAGTCATTGAATAGGGTATTAGTAAAAGGGATGGTATGGAGGATCTGCCATTACCACTGGATCCATAAAGTCAATTTATAGTTAAAGTTGGCCAGAAATTATTCCAGGCTAACAAGATTTGTTGGTGTTGAGACAGACAAAAAAAAAAAAGATGTTACTTATTTCAAACTGCATTACATTTTTCCAGGGTCAAAAAGACCTTACGTATTGCAGATAATGCCATCAGACATTGATATATCAAAGGAGTGTGTGGTACTAGATAGATTAACTCCAAGTGCAGCTTCTAGTCGACAAAAGCCTATTCAGAAGCAACTAACACAATTAAACTGCTTAAAAATACACAGTATATTAAATATATATTCAAAATCTATCAGAACACTTTCATTAATTATCAGGTTTTGGAAGTTACAAATGTTGATGATGCTTCAGACTGGATTAATGAGTAGTGCTTTGCAGGCAGCAGGTTTTTTGTGCTTTCTTTGTTTTGTGATTAAAATTTTTATATTATATTTCTCATTTTTTTTAGGGTACACCGGGAAAACAAGGTCCCACGGGGCCACCTGGTGATAAAGGTCCCCCAGGACCTATTGGCCAGTCAGGTGCCACTGGACCTGTAGGTGAAGCTGGTCCAGAAGTAAGTATTAGAGCCTCGTAACATGCAAAAAAAGCCAGTCTAGTAGTTATTCTCCTCGACTTGAAGTTAGAGGTGGAGAACAACTTTCTAGTTCTTCTTACAGAAATCCAGATTACAGAGCTAATCAATAGCCCTATTTTTATTCGATAACCCTAGGGACCTGCTGGTAATGACGGTACTCCTGGACGAGATGGAGCTGTTGGAGAACGTGTAAGAATATATTTTTTTCTTAAGTCATTTCTGGAAATCTCCCTTTTATTATTGACTTATTTTAGATTTTCTCTTCAGTCAGTTAATTTGAATGGAGAACTTGTTCTGAAAGTGTATCACAGCTTTGAATAAGTAGTAACTCTCAAAGTTGGGGAAACCTGGCTAAGAACACCTGCCTCCACAAACTCAGTCTTGAGTTCTTACAGAAGGAATATCTTTGTAGATTGTCATTGCTAGAAAATAGATTAGCAATGCTAGAGTCCTGTTGCTTTGGTCTAGTCCATCCAGTCCTCTTTAGATAAATAATGTTGAAATTATGTTTTGCAGGGTGATCGTGGTGAACCTGGCCCTGCAGGCTTACCAGGTTCCCCAGGGGGGCCAGGAACTCCAGGTCCTGTTGGCCCTCCAGGAGATGCAGGTCAAAGAGGTGAAACTGTAAGTGAGACTTTTTTTTTTTTTAAACTTTGTTTATCAAAAAACTACTGTGTATGTTTTCGTACATTGCTTCACATATCTTCTGTATGCAATCTTTGTAGGGTTCTCGAGGTCCGATGGGTCCCCCAGGTCGTGCAGGAAAAAGAGGTTTGCCTGTAAGTTCTCCATGGTCACTGAGGTTTTATCTGAGATACTTTTTACAGGAAAGTGTAGGAGAAACTGAGCCCAAATTAGAATGCTGAACAGGGCTTCAACTTCTAGTGTTCTGACTGCAAGTGGATGCAGGTAGTCTTCTGAGCTGCAAAGCTATACAAATCTGTTTGAACACACTAGTATTTCTACACTTTTAAAAAAAATACTTTGCAGAGAAATGACAAATGCTTTGGAAGCCTCTTTATTTGGAGCGTGTTGCTGTCTGGATGATGATAGGACCTGAGTTAACAAATGGCTAGAGTCTGTGTTTGACAATTCAAATAAGAGGTGAAGAACAAAAAGGCAGATTTTTAGATAAAAATGGCAGAAATATAACAAAATCACCTGTTCCCATGAAACTGCCTTATTCAGCTCAAGAGACTCTGACTTCAGTCCAAATGGAAAAACAAACAAACCCCATCTTTTTGTGTTACATAACTCTCTTACAATCCAAGCTTGGAACAAACAATTAATTGCAAACTTGGGAAATTCAAAAGAATGTTGTTCTGTCCCTAAGCAGATGTCATATGAGAGACAGGGAAAGTTTATTGAGTAGTTAGTGATAATGATGCCATTGATAAACTATTTGGAATCTGGCATTGAGAAATTTAGCATGCAATTTGGGCTGAGAAATATGGAATTGAAAGCAGAAGCCATTTTTTCTAATGAATCTTGAATTAGTATGAAAAGTTTGAAACTATCAAAAATACCAAGAATGAAATTGTGACAGTAATAGAACCAAGCTATTTGTACTGGGAAGCCTGAACGTTGTTGTCTGTAGTTTGGGAATGTAACTTCAGTTGTACTTTAATCATAGTGAAGGTGAAGAGAGCTGTGAGAAGTAAAGATGCAACATGGAGGATTTCATACTGAAAATACGTTTTATCATTATGAGTCTGTGAGAGATCCACAATATTTCAATCTCCTCTACAAAAATCATTTGCAATATCCAGTAAGGCAAAGAAATTTCTCAATCTTAAAAAATTTGTTATGTAGATTATTTAGTATCATTATTACAGGTTTTTTTGACTGTATTATGAAGCTAAATAGATTAAATTTACCACAACTATAATTAAGCACAACACAGTTTTCTGTAATTATTTACTTATTCTTTGGTAAAAAATTAAGATTCTTGAAGCTCCCCCAGCATCACCTTCTTTCTAGCTTTATACATGAAGGAGGTCTGAATGCAGTGTCTAAAAGCAAATGAGGGGTTTTTGAGGTTAAGGGCTTTTTTTCCAGTTCAGAATTTTACATTTCATCACTGATATTTACAGGGTCCCCAGGGACCTCGTGGTGACAAAGGTGACAATGGAGATCGAGGCGATAGGGGCCAGAAGGGACACAGGGGTTTCACTGGGCTTCAAGGTCTTCCTGGTCCTCCTGTAAGTTGTTCTGTTTTTACTATAATTTTATTTCCTTTATAGTTAAATAATGTATCAGGAACATAGTTATTTAAAATGGGAAAAAAAGCAAACATGAGTTATTTTTTTCCCACAAGGTGTATCTGAGTGGCCTGGCTGTCTGTACTTGCTAATATTTTTAATGCAATTTTACAACACTATTGCATGATGAGGTAAACCTGTGCTTTGCAAGATATGTGTTCTCCTACTCTTGTTCCATTTGTGCCAGTCCTGCAGTGACCGATCACTGACAGTCTATGACAGCAGAAGATGATAACAAAAGTTGATAGTTTCAGATAAGCACATTAGGGTGTGAAATGCTTTTTGCCAGTGTTTGAACTCTTTACAGTCAAGGAATCAAATGCAAAATCCCACGAGGACTGTGATAGTATCTCTTGCTAATATTTGCAAGAACTTAATGATTTCAGCGGAAATAGAATGCAAATGCCATGGAAAACTTAATTTTTTTTTACATTTGTTCACTGATCCTGTGCAAGAGCTGGAAGTTTCAACATGCAGGAGCAGAGTCAACAAAATAACCCCAACACCCAAAGCATCTTTCCACTTCGTAACAGTGCTGTCAGTTACTCTTTTGTAAGCCAGTCTGATTCTAAATGTCGTGAAAGCAAGGCTTTTCTGCAGAAACAACTTTATACATAGCCAAGCACCACTAAATTCTATTAATCTAAATTGTGATTACAGTTGTTACTCTGTCTTTGTGACAAAAGAGAATAATAGAATGAAAATGAATCGTAAGACGGAAAGGTACTACCCATTGTTCATGTATATTATAATCCTATTCATACAGAATTGTGTATATCGCACACTAATTCTTTAAAACTAAAAGAATATGCTTTAAATGTCACAATGATACAATAATTTCTTCTGTTTAGGGTCCTATTGGTGAACAGGGCAGTCCTGGCATTCCAGGCCCATTTGGTCCTCGAGTGAGTATAAAGTTTCAGGTTTAAGTTTTTTCTTGCTTGTTTTTTTCCACAATCAGACTTCTATTTCTGCTTCACTTTTATTTCACTGGCTTTTATTGAATTCAGTATCATGTGGTGATTACCCCACTATCTTTTGCTGAGAGACATTACCTTGTTTAATACAGTAAAGCTTTGACATAAGTGTAGTTTATAGCTAGATAAAAAGGTCAGTTCAGAATAACTACAGTCTCTTTTTACAGACACTTTTGCTGCAGCTGATGCAAAGCCATGTATGTGGCAGCTCTGCTAATTGCTACTCTGCCTTTCATACCCCCACGTATGTCATTCACCCAAAAGTAAAGGAGAAATATAACTCCCTTGGATGTTCCCAAGTGACAGTATATGTCTGAGTCTGTATACATGTGGGGTGTGCAGCAGCTACTCCAGTCTGCGTAGCACCTGGAATTGAACCCGCCTAAATGGTTTAGGGAAAAACATCAAGGTATATTGGCTGAGATGATTGACTTCGGAAGAACAGCATGGAACTGCCTTCTTACTTTTAGAGAAGAAGAAGAAGGGTGATTTTTAAAAGTTTGGTAATAGACACAAATAATAGGATTGCTTCCTGAAAAGATATTGCTTGTAAAGGGCTGTTTTGTATAACTTTGTTATTAAATGCTAAAATACACTACTTCTTTCTTTTATATTTTCTAGGGTCCTCCAGGTCCAGTTGGTCCTTCTGGCAAAGATGGAAGTCCCGGTCCACTTGGGCCAATCGGGCCTCCTGGTGTTAGAGGGAGTGTAGGAGAAGCTGGACCTGAGGTAAGTTGATGGGAATATGGAGGGAAAAGGTTATCTTCAAATAATGAGGTTTTTTACAGTCCATTGCATCACTTTCTCAAACATCCATGAGCTCAAGACAAATGGTAAGATTTGATACAGCTTCTCCAACAAATAGCCAGGGTAACTGCGTATTAAAAGGGCTCATTTCTTACTCGTTTTCATCTTCCGGACCTGTGACAATCCCAGTCTCATCCACCTATGCTCTCCTTAGGCCAACCTGGAGCTACTTCTGCAGTTAGCTCACTGGATCCCGCTGGATCTGCAGTTCAACATGGCTATTTGGCAAGCTGGGTCCTAAAAACTCAGGCCTAAGCATAAGTCAGCTGGCGTACCTGGAACCAGCAGTAGTTCAAAGTCAATAGTCCCACAAAGGTGGCACTGAATTAGAACAGCCACGTGACTGATTGCCAGCAGCGTACTCCATCGTGCCTTGCGTTAAGGAAATCCTTCAGTCCAAATGAACAGCCCAAATTCTAACACTCAGCTCAGTTGACCGTCAGCCTGATCTGAAGCTTACAGACATCAACTGTGAGCTGATTCGCATGAAAAACGAAAAATAGTTTGACCATTTTGGAAAAAGTCCTAAACCTTTGCTAAACGCCCCAGGCATATTCCATGTTTACCAATTTGCGATACCCTAAGTCATAAAATGTAAGTTATGCTATCCCAAGAAAGATAAGTTAGAAAATTAGAGGGATTTGAGAAAAGGGTCGTCTAGATGATCACATGAAGAATTAAAAGACTTGTATTGCTTATTTTGGGGAAGAAGTGGAAAAGGTGGAACAAACGTGGAATAAAATAATGAGCAAGACAGAGAAGGCAGTTTCTGCTGTTTTTCTGTCTTGTAAGACATGGTGTTTCCTGTGTTTATTGTGTGCTACTATTCACCCTTTTTTTTTATTTGAATTTCTGCCAATTATCTCCACTTCTGCCGAGGCACCAACACTTGAATGAATAGTCTATGGTAGAATGTAAGAATATAATGTGTATCCAGATCCTTCATCTGTGCAATGAGACAGTACAAGAAATACCGCATACCAGTAACTTTAGTTTTGCTTTCCATGGTGGCTTGCTGCAGCTATAAATTGGAAGATTTCATTTGTCAGATGCAGCACGTATTAGTTTGGGTGTGTGCTCTGTAGTAAACATTTGGAGCACTAGTTGTGAATTCTGAAGCAATTACTCTCAAACGAAATGCCACGTTCCGATATACCATCTGATGCACCAGAGCATTAAACTTACAATGAAGGCATGTTACAGGCTTTCTGCTGCCATAGAAGAGCTGGCAGAGCCTGCAGGTGGAGATATGTTTATTAACAGATATATTCTGTCTCAAGACTCAGTTACGTCCCCAAGTGTCACAATTCAGGTTGACAGAAGGACCTCACAACCTGTCATTCAGGAAAACATACTTAATCAGGAAAACACCTGCTCTACAGAATCTGTAGATTCTGCCTCACACACCTGTGGCCAGAAAGCTCAGCACTGTGCAGGATAAATGTAAAGATATTTCCAGTGCCAAATTTTCCGTCCAGGCTTTACTAATTGAAAATGTGCCTGAGGTGACTCAGGGGAAGCAGGAATTTTAGATTGCTCTAAAAATCGCTTACAGCTGTTGGGAATTTTAAGAAATAAAGTTATTAGGCAGGGATTTGAACAAGGACAGACAGATGGCTGAAAAAAATGGAATGAGGAGGCCATTCCTTGATGACTTTTTCCAGCTGTTAAGTTTGAAATCAGGAGTAAGAAAAAGTTGAGCAAGGTATTAAGACAGGCAGAGAGGGCATGAAGCAGAGAGAATCTCACATGCAGTTCTAAGCCCTTATCCCTGTTCCTGGAAATGTGAATTGTTTATCTATATCTGAATTTTCCCTGTGCATTAGGGTGACTGGCTGTGAAGTTTTGCTTTTTCAGTGGCTGGCTTTGCTATCATTTTGCATAGTATTTACTCTGCTGTGCCTCTATTGCCTTTTTTTTTTTTTTTTAACCTTAGGGTCCACCAGGTGATCCTGGCCCTCCTGGCCCTCCAGGACCTCCAGGCCACCTCACTGCTGCCATTGGTGACATTATGGGACACTATGATGATGCTATGGCAGATCCGCTACCAGAGTTTACTGAAGATGAAGCAGCCCCAGATGACCATAATAAAACAGACCCAGGAGTCCATGCCACACTGAAGTCACTGAGCAGCCAGATTGAGACTATGCGCAGCCCAGATGGTTCAAAGAAACACCCAGCACGGACTTGTGATGACCTGAAGCTGTGCCACCCATCCAAGAATATAAACACACCATCTCCTGTATGTGCCATAGGATTCTGTCTTATTTCCAGTAGATACTTGGTCACTGGAAAAAAATGTGTAGTACAGATTTTGATGGCTTAAACTGACATTCGCACTAGGAACTTGAAAACTTCTCGCCAATGAAGTGTATATTCTGATGTATCCCATATTTATTTATTGAGTATTTATTCAGATATATTTTAAAATCTGAAATATTTTATACTTCCATGGAACACTACTTCTGAAAGTGTTTTTACCATGGAGTACTACTTATATGATGACAGAGCTAGGTTGGTACACTAGTTGTGAATGTTTGCTTAATTGCTATTAGCTCAAAACGTTGCCTGTGGGCTGATAACCTGTGAGTGCTTTCCATCCAGAATTCTCTGCTGCTCCATAATGGCAATTCTTAGGTGGTAATGCACTAATGTGCCATTTAGGACTTTCCCTAATTTATATGGATTATCAGTGATAAATCAGAACAGACTGGAAGGTAGAGATAATTTGTGGCAGGCCTTACAAGCTTTTTCCCTGTTTCCTGAAAGTTTGCCTCCAACATCAACATTAGGAGGGACTGCCATTGGTTTCTCATATGTAGGAAAAACTGTCTTCTAGCCATTGTGTGTTCTTGATGCACTTGGAATTTCCAGGAGCTTTGCAATAGATTTAGACAACCTTAACCTTAAACAACTTTCAAGTCTGCATTCCCCAGTTTTGAAATATTGGAAATACTGATCAGCTTGTGTCTTGAAGTAATGTTATAATGTATACCTGACAGACACATCAAAACATGCATCAGATTATGTGAAACATATGCCTGTTTTCCTTGTGTTTTGTACTGTCATGACATACTTTTGCTTCTATCTCCCCAGTTATTTCAAGAATCGTAATAATGTAACGGAATCACGTTTTATGTTCTTTATAGGTGAATATTGGATTGATCCTAACCAGGGATGTGTTGAAGATGCTATAAAAGTATATTGCAACATGGAAACTGGAGAGACCTGTATTTCTGCAAACCCGTCTACTATACCACGTAAAACATGGTGGGCCAGCAGGTCATCTGACGTAAAGCCCATTTGGTATGGCCTTGATATGAACAGGGGATCACAGGTAACTAAATGTATTTAATGTCAAGAATCGACTTCTATGAAACTTGCTTCCTTCAGGTTTAGAACTTCATCTGCTATTCTGAGCAGATTCTGCTACAGTCAGAACATTATAATTATTGATTGACTGGCTTATATTCAATTGGTTGTTATCGTAGAGTAATTACAGGAAAGAGCTGGGAGAAACAATGCAAGTGCATCTAAGGCACGATTGGCTATAAGTATACCATTGCTGGAAGAGACTTATTGCTCTTGATCCCAAAAACTTCAACTTCTCTAGCAGTCTACGTCAGTTATTCACTATCCTTGCCCTTAAAAAGTGTACTTTTACCCTAACATATGATTTAAATCACTGCTGTTTTAATTGAATTCTACTGTTTTTTTCGGAAAGCTCTTTACTGCTAAAAAATACAAAGCTTACTTTATATATCCTCTCAGCTACTGCATTTTTTTAAAAAGTATGATTGTTATCATATGTGTCAGAATGCTCCATGCCGAATACATCAGTCTCCAGGCAGACAAAAATTCCACTCTTAGCTTTCTGTCAGGTTTTCCCTCTGTGGTAGCTTCTAAAAGTAGGCTTAATGATCCTGTCAAATAGCAGAAGTTTATGCTATGCAAAGTATATCATTAATTAACAAGCTTTTGTCATTTTTATTCCTAGTTCATCAGATCAAAAGCACAGAAAATATTTTCAATTGTTATTTCAGAGGAAGTAATTAAATATCTTTAAAATAAGTATTTGGTGTGTAAAAATAGTAGTGCTGTTATCAATTGGATTCCTGATGACAGTTCAGAACTTCAACAATTGAGAACAGATGTGATATTGAGAACAGATGTGATATTGATTGCTTTTATTGAGATGCTTTCACTTATTATTAAATTCAGGAGAACTTGCCATGACCCAAGATGTCACAGTTCACATTTAGCTGCCTGCAGAGCTACACGTAGGGTTTTTGTAAGTCAGATGCTTTTTGGAGGAAGAAATTCTCTTCAGGAATACTATAAAAAAAAATTTCATTTTTGAAAACACTTTCAGATGTTTTCACTATCAGTTATCAGATTTGATAACTAAGTATCATCTGTGTAATAGTCATATGCACTCTTTACAGATTCTAAACAATAAATATGTCTGAGATTGCTAAACAGAGATAACACATTTTGTAAAAACTGACAGTGTCAGTGCATAAGATTTTCTTTTTTCTTCACCAGTTTCAGAGAAATGTGTACATTTTCAGTCATTCGTGACTTTTTTTTTTTTTAAACAATGATTCACGAAGCATGAATAAAATGAAACCTGCACAGGTAGGAAAATATCTCGGGAATTTTAGAATTTTTGTTATTGGGAGAAAAATTGCTTCTGTTTTTTATAAAAACAGTGGCACAGTGTAAAATATTTTTCAAACTTCTGTGTAAGTTAATTAGTTGATAAAGTCCATATGCAAATCTATAGTTATCTTCATATAGTCAAATTTTCTGACTGTGATGCTTCTAAATACAATACAAAGCCTATAGAAAACAAGCTGCTAATGTTGCAATATAGCAGGTACACTATAAAAGGGTTTTCTGTGCTTGAAGTTTCTTATCTAGTTTGAGGTTGCTCTAATGCACTATTTCATACATAAGGTTTAGCTCCTACTGAATCCCTTTTTGAAAGAAGGCAGAATTCATTCCAAAACTTGGCATATCTGTGGAGACCCAACTGCCTTTCAGTTGTTCAGTTGCAGAGCTTTACAGTCAAAATTCTCCAAAATGATCCTTGTTCCAGGATGCCTACATTTCTTTGTCCTCAACTGGCAGCAAATTACAGAAGAAACTGTTCTTAGATGTTATGTAGTAGGGCTCCTGCTAGTCATGTGTGGAAAGGGTTACAATAATGACAGATGTTTCTAAAATTCATGAACTCTTAATGAATTTTCATGTAATATATGTTGATCTGTTTCTTTATCTTCACAGTTTGTGTACGGGGATACAGCTGTCACTCAGATGACGTTCCTGCGCCTCCTATCAAAGGAAGCTTCCCAGAATATCACTTACCTTTGTAAAAACAGTGTTGGGTACATGGATGACCAGACTAAGAACCTGAAAAAAGCTGTAATTCTGAAAGGGGCCAATGACCTGGAGATCAAAGCGGAGGGAAACAGCCGATTCAGATACACTGTTCTGCATGACAGCTGTTCTGTAAGTTTGGGGTTTTTGTCATTTGTTACAGAGAAAAGGACTTTTGTCTTCTAATGGTTTCAGTTCTTCCTTGATTTAGAAAAAAATCCATAGAATGGGGTAATTAAAATGCTACAGGATTTCACCATGAATTGTAGAAGTAACTGATCGAGTAGGTATTTTACTACAATTCTAGCTTCACATAATAGAAGTCTGCACTATTTAGAGGAGACTTCTCTAAACTAGTAATTTACAAATTACTAGTTACTAGTGAGCGTACTGAGATACATATCTTGCCATTTTTCACTTTCCAGTATTTGCGTACCTCTGTGTGGAATCACACAAGGAGGTTAGATAACCTCAAGCATTTGTCTACCAGATGGGTAAGATTACTGCTGGAGGAAGCTCATTGGTACTATGACTGTCTGAGTTGGAAAGGAAAATGTTTCTCCCAAAAATTCTTAGTGGGCATAAAAACCAGCAAGTAGTAAATTTTTCATGTTCATTAGCATTCTCAGCCAAGCCCAAGATACTGGCAAAATATTTCTAAAATTAGTTTTGCACTTGAAATGAATTAGAGTACTCTCTGTGCTTTAAAGTAACATAGCCCAAGAATATGTGTGCAGGCGCATATTGAGAAGAATTTTGTAACATAATGAAAAATCCGTCCAGCTCGAGGGGGAAGTCCTGCTGTGTCAATCTGACAGGTCTGTTCATCAGTGTAAAAGCAAGATATATACATTTTAAAATAACCAAGGTGCAGTCCGGGCGGGGGGTGTGTTGCTCAGTGAAGGTACAGTGAGATCCCTCTGAACTATAAGTCAACTGACCCGCCAGCTGGAATTCAGGCTGTTTCCATCATGGGCTCTGGCCTAAGTTTTTCTTTTTTTTTTTTTTTTTTTTCTTTTTTCTCCTTCCAGAAACGTAATGGGAACGTGGGCAGGACTGTCTTTGAGTACAGAACGCAGAATGTGGCACGCTTACCTATCATAGATATTGCACCGGTGGACATTGGCAGTACTGACCAGGAATTTGGAATTGAAATTGGGCCAGTTTGCTTTGTGTAAGAGGAAGGGGGGAAATTAACACACTACCCAGCAACAGCAGCAATTAAACACATGAACTTAGACTGATTGAAGTTAATCCTGAGACTCTTGAAGTAATGGCTGATATTGGATCAGCATTGTATATACGGTTCTTTTTAAATGCCCGGCCTCCTTTTGAATATTTATTTTACTTACAAACCTTCTGTTTTAAATGATTGAAACCAACTTTTTAGTACAACAGTACAATTTTAAGAGGATTGATGACCACCTTTTAAAAGCAATAATGAATCTTTTTCCTCGCTTTTGTTTCAAATTATTTTGAAATTTACAGGTATTCAAAATAGATAGCTTTAATGTGGGACTATGTAAAGCTCTAAAGATTATTTCTTTTGCTTGGATGCATACTGAATAACAGAAAAGTAGAGCACTTTTGTGAACCGTTGGCTATATTTCAGTCATACCTACTCCCTCAACCCCAGTTTGTCTTCTTGTGGTTGCCAGTATGATAGTCATTATCAGAAATCTGTGTCTTTTGTAGAAGAAAATCTCTTCAGATAAGATAATCTTAATTTGGCATTGTCTTTCCTGCACTTTCCTATGTAATAGTCTGCTCAGAAGAGTATTCCATAGCCATGATTAATTTATGAAGTAAAAATACTACTGGGGTAAATATGAGCTTTCAGTAGGGGTGTCCCATATCTTAAATTTTAAGGCCAGACTTCACTTCTCACAATGTATCTGTGTAATTCTATTAAATTATCCTTAATCTGCAAAATACATCTTAAACCCAATACTTGTTGATTTTCCAATACTTGCCCATCTAAGAAGCCATTACATATCAAATTATACAGATGTCTTATATATGGTGCCAATTTATGTACGTTGCAAATCATTCACATGTATACCAGACCAATTGCTAATAAAGAGAAAGAAAGTTTAGAAATTAATTGTTTTTAGCTGACATCCAGACATGCATCACCAGTAATTTGACTTACTGGCCTTGAGTTGTCAAGGCAAGAAAGTTCCATCATTTCTTAGCATGAGCTACCTCATCTCTGGAAGTTGGGATGCATTTAATATTCCTGTTTTTATTTTAGATATTAAAAGGTGCTATGCTTCTGTTGTTATTTTGAGAAAGGAGATAGGGCAAAACCAACAAAAAAGTGATGGTGCTAAATGACTCTGTAGAAGGCTGGTGAAATAAAGACTCCTACCGTCAACGTCATTTTCAGAGCTTAGCTGTTAGGCTTATGGTGTTTGAGAGAACAATGTTACAGTGCATTTATTTGTTGGTCATACAGTATATAGAATGTTTTGTGCCACTGACATGCTTTATTTTGTAAAGTATGTGGGTACAAACTTACTTAGTTTTTTTGTTTCTTTATTGCATCTGTGCTCTCCACGTTTTTTGTTTGTTCCTTTAAAAAAAAAAATAAACAGCTGGGGCCATCCCTAAAGAAAGTCATGCACATAGCTTTATTCATGTATCTTTGCAAAGCATTTAATTAAATACATGCTTCTCGCTATGTAAGTGGTTTCCTTTTTGTAGAATTCCTTCCAGTGTGTCCCATATCAGTTCATTTCCAGAAAATTAAAAATAGAAGTATTTACTTTTGTTTTGTTGCTATTTGAATAACTCATTTGCAGTGCATTCTCCTGAAGTGTTTTACACATAGGAATATAAAGGTATTTTGAATAATGCCCTCTGTGCCAGTTTTTACAAGACAGGTGTCAATTTGTATGAAGTAATCACCAGCAGTCCTATTAAAGCTACCTAACGAGAGTTGTTTGAGACTCCAGAGAAAGAGAATTTTTATTCAAGACTGAATAAAATGTGACTTAGCCAATTCCCAGTGTTAATGTAAGTGATCGCTGATAGAAAACAGTTTCTGGACAAGCCATAAAGTTGCATTGCAGCAAGGCAAGAACTTACATTCCTTTCCTCCTTCTGAAAGGGTGGGAGCTTTGCAATTTTCCAGGTTGTCCATATGCACATCCATACAGGGTCGGTAGGGACTGGGAACAGGGAAGTTGAAGGTTCACGCTGACGTTATCTGTTTGCTTTTATTACCCAAGCAGGAACTCTATGATTTCTTTTTTACTAGCGTGAAATAATTTCTATAAATATGTGACTCAGGAGTTAGCTTATCATATTGTATCCTTGAGAATTTTTAGATAACGTTACTTTCACTGAATAATCTGAGGTGTAATGGCTTGCTCCAACATGTTCATGCGAAGGTAGATATCCGGTGGCTGTGATCATACCTCTACAGAACATTTATCCAGATGCACAAAATAAATAACATTTGGAGTATAGATGCATGTTTGAAAGTTATTTTTAATGTCTTATTTTCATCAGCAGAGTATTATAATCCATAATTAGTATAAATGTTTTGTGAAGTTGTTGGAGGAGAAGAGTATTTCATTATGAAGCATACTTTTTTTTTTTTTCTTATCAAGTCTCTCTTTGCCTCTCAATCTCCATATGAAGAATGCAGTATTTCCTCAACCGGGTGCCTTAAGCACTGAAAAAGAGCTTTAAGTAGAAAGCACTCTAAGGTAATATTCTGTAAAAACCATCGCTGGACAATCACTGAAGCAAAGTCTCACTTGAAGTGTGAGCTCTCAGGAAATCTGAGTAGTTAGCTGAGGAGGTCTCTGTAATGCGAGTGGTTGGACATGCTTTTTTTCTTCGCTTGACTAACTATGTTTATAGCATACATGCATATTACATCTCTTTCCCTGTTTAAGCATTCCTCAAAGTATTGTAGAATCTTTCCAAGCCGACAAAAAAAAAAAAAAAAGGGGGCGGGGGGAATTTCACTGCTTTAAACTGCCTTACCTCTTATCCAGGCAATGTGGCATAGCCTCATGTAAATACAGCTTTAATTTCATGAACCTAGAGTGAACGAGCTGGTAATTTGCAAAACATTGATTAATTTATAAAGTAGCATTAAGTAAATATCAGCTATTTATGACATTTAGGGCGGTTCTGTCTTTATTGCAAATGGCCTCAGAAATGGTAGAAAAGGCACTTTATAGTGGTTATGATAACAGAATACCAGAGACTGCATTTAAATTAAATTCAAGTTATAAGAGTTGGTTATTGCTATTGTTTTCCATAACTGACCTGTCCTCAGTGAGAAATGAACCCCAGGACTGCCAGTAGCTGACACCTTCTCTCTCGGTTTCTCAAAAACCAGCAGTGCAATAGTTGTGTGGCAACTGTCCGCTAAAATCTCATCTAGAACGTAAAGTTCTGTTATTCACTGCTCATAATTTGGCACTTACTCTGTGTGGAGTTGATGATGCAGTAGTTTAGCTTGAACATTTAGAGAAAGACATTTGGATTCTTTTGTAATGTGATTTTAACCAATTCATCTGGATTTGCAATGTTTGTTCTGAAGGTGCTTGTATCATCACTGTCATGCTTTTATATTGGACAGTGTTGAGGAGGACCTGAGCAGGGTGATGCAAAGATTAAAACTGAAATGCTTTATACGTTTACACAACATCGGAGAAAACTCAGGAGCTTGATTGCTAATGTATCTATTGTGCTATCAGGATTGTATGTTTCATCATTTGCTGGGAGAAGGTCTGGAAGAGTATTAAGGTATCAGGCAACAGTAGTTTGAGCCAGATGCTGGAAGAGTCATTTTTTTCCTTCCATCCCCCACCTGTTAATTTCTTGCACATTTTTATTGCCTTGCTGTTAGAGTAAGAAACCATCTTTCTATAAGCTCTCGCTTAAGGTTTCTCTAAATAACATTTCATAATCATTATGATCTGTTGTGTTCTCAATATCAGAGAATGGTGCACTATCAAAAGTTTCTATTGCAAAATTAGTTCCTCAGTTGAGGTATTACTATCCATCCTCCAGACAAGACTGCAGCCTTATTTAGGAGTGTTTGTGCAGAAAAAAACCATGCAAGTTCATGTCTGACAAAGCATCACAGAACTGCTTTTTGGCCTTAGTCAACTGAGTGAAAAATCTGATAAAAAACCAACCAATTATAACAAAAGAATTACAATTCTAGAAACTTCAGCAAAATTTTTTTACATGTTTGGTAGGGAGCAATCTTCCCTGCGACAAAGAAACACAACATTGACAGAAGACTGTGACAATTGTAGGAGCTGTTACTGTAATTTAGGAGCCTCTGCCCTCTGAAGAAAATGCTGTGTGATTCTACACAAAAATCAGAGTAAGCCAAAAGCATTTCCTGCTGCCACATCAATTCAGCCATTTCCTGATAGGAATTTTAATCTCTGCTTTGCAGATGCTACCAAACTGAATGGAGGAATGAGCAGACTTTTTCAGGTATCTTGGAGTTACTATAACAAAGATAGCAAAGCGGAAACATGAGTTATGATAGCAACATTCACAAAACCCCACTGAAATGGGAACATCTCCAGTGCCTCCAAGAGTGATCTTTTAATGTCTGCGTTCTCGGTATATGTGGATGTGGATCCAGCATGGATACAGCAACAAAACTTAAGTTTTGACCCTTAATCCGGAGATGTCCATGGCTAAGGGTATACTGAAAGGAGGTCATGCAGTTCATCTCATGAACCTCCTCTGGCAGAGAGAAAGTTTGGATAGGCATAGCTTTGCCAGGGACAACTTATGGCAAAAAAAAAGAAAAGATAATGACCAGTGGCCTTCTAGGAAGGAGATGTCACAAGCAGGAGTGGCTGCTGTGATGGGAAAGCAGCAGTGTATGGGTTACAGGCAATGCTTCCAGAAGACATCCTCTAGGCTGAAGCTATTGCAAGACAAAGAACAGGTGGGAAGACAAGACCACCAGGATTTTGTTCTGGTGGACTTCATTCATCCTGGAACAGCAGTCCCTCAGTGTAGGGTGAACTATGTCTCGCCTCCTCCCAGTAAACAGGGAGGCAGAAACACAGTAAGCATCTCTTCGTCTCCTGAATCCTAAAACCTCCTGCATATACTTCTAATACTTTAAATCTAGGTTTCCACAGCTTTTCTTTAAGAGCATAACAAGATATAATCAAGGACACCTGATTACAAGCACATGTTGAATTAAAATGGTAAATCATAATGAATATTTTGTACATTACTGTAGCTTAAGATTTGTGCAACAAGTCCGTCATTACTCACATTTCCAGAAGAGAGGCACTTCATTTAAAAATCAGAGCCTGCCAGGTGTGACTTCTTTCCTGGTTACAAGAAACAGATCTGATTTTTTGAAAGAGCCATTAAGGTTTCAGTCTTGGTTGAAATGGGTGTGTTATCTGTAATAAGAAATATATTCTAATTGGGTGACTGCAGTGAAGCTGTGTTACCATCATAAATAATAACCAGTCCTCCAAAATAACACATTTTCCAGCGTGTATAAATAATGTGTAGCTGACAAGGAACACTAGAAAAGAAATTTCTCTACTAAGGCTATCAGGACAGCCATAGCATGGCAAAGTGGGTGTTGAGATCTTTACCCTTTATGAATTCAAAATTCTCGTAGACATCTCTTCCTCCAAGTTACTGCCTGCAAATAGAGGCTTAAGACTACTTAGCTGATGGCACAACAAAGTGAGGGTTCAAATTGCACTGCTGCTTATTTAAATATCTATCTTCCTTTTTTTAGCAAGGAAAGTTGTTGATAATTAGCCAGCTTCCAGAAGAAATTCCTAGTAGCTATTCAAATTCAGAAACCATCACGACCCCATTATAAGCGATTGTTTGCCCTGGCCCGGTTCGAGCTGCAAACTTCCCACGGAGGTGAAGAGCTGCAGAGACACAAACTCATTGAATGGCTCATCTCTTGCCGGTTGCTGTCCCTAGGTGGTTACCTCCAACGGGGAGGACTGCTGAAGCCAAGCTGCTTCTGCAGTGATTTCTCACACTGCACCCACCAAGGGTTGTCAAAGGGTGCTTGTGGGGTTTTTAAAGCAATGCCTGGAGCCACGCAGCTGCTAGATATGATGGCCATGGAGAATGCCTTACCTCTCGCCCAAAGGGAGGTAAGGCTGTGTAAGTGATTCATAGGTGTTTATGAGTTGTTTAAAACTAGGGTCTAATCAGATAGCAAAGTTTTTCTGTTAGAGAAGGGTTTGCTGGATTGTTGTAGTGTTCTGGGGTTTTTAAACATAATTTCCATAAAGAATGTAGGAATTAGGTGTTGAAATAGTCCCCATGCCACAGACAGTAGTCAGAGAGTTCACAGTCACCAGAAGAAAAGCTCTGTTGTCCTGTGAAAGAGCTACACCTTTAGGTGATAACCTGCAATTAATTGGAAAGGTGAAGTTCCAAGGAAATATTAAAACCTAAATTAGTGATATCTTAAAGCTGTTGGTATGATCTGGGAAACTCTTTGAGGCACCGTCTTTTAGGTTTTTGTTTTGTTTTGTTTTGTTTCTTTTCTTGTTTTCCCCAAAGAGCCATAGTAATGTGGTACTATGAAGTGTATGAATACTAACTGGTGTAACATAGGACTAAGTGAGAAGCTGTGGATCAGGATGAGAAATTTCTTATATCAATCTCACTACTGTCTGGGCAACTTATTTCCTTGTTTGTTCGTGCCTCTCTTTCAACTTCATGCCTCTTTCAGCTATGTAGACTACAGTATTTTTTTTTTTTCTTTTCTCCAATACAACTTTAAATTTTTATGCCAAAGGAAGATGCACTTGAATATGTGCCTAAAAATAAAATTATCTTAGAGCTTGAAAGCAGGTGTTGGTGTTTCCATACAGCCTTGAAAGACGTCTATTAGTTACCTGTACAAAAGGGGGTTATTCCCAGAAGTGCTGTAGTCTATGAACTTGATGTTCTGCTCTATAGCAGTGAGTAATGGTGCTGCTAGCCTGGAAGTGTCAGGTAAGATTTTTTTTTTTATTATATTTCCCATGTAAAATAAAAGCTAGAGCCTTTTGCAGGCTGACAGAGTAAATCAGAGTAAAAAATATAGGATCAGAATCTAAATCTTCCAAAGGCTAGCCTTATCTTCTAAGCTAATTCTTGTTTATTACCCTGATCTGTTTCATATGTCTATTATCTCAAAGATCTTTCTATAAAAGTACAGAAATACCAGAATCATGGTGGCTTAATAAGTGACCCTCTGAAAAAAATGAAGGTATTTGGATCAAGTAAATTATTTTATGGTGGTCTTGGCTATTTCTTTGTGTTTTCTCCAAACGTTCCAGTAATCACCTTTCATTAGTAGAAATTATTAATCAAAGACTTGATGACTATGTTTTCTTTAGAAAAAAGCCCCCAAACCTTCAGTTTTAAGGTTGAATAATTGCTGCCAGTCATTCACTCAGCCATAGTAGTACTGGAGATTACAGGGGCTATTTTTTTTTTTTGCCATGCGGATTAAGAACAGGCTTTTCCAATGCATTTTTCCACCAGCCAGCATTCTTACCAGCTGTTTTAATAAAATTTCAACTCCATTCAAAAGACTTCCTACAATGTAATTTATGTCAGATTAATATTATTATGTATATGTAATTCTCATCTTCCATAAACGGCCGCTATTTTCACCATAAAATGAGGAGGTTTCCTGTGAAAGCCAATATTTTTTATGAATTGTTGGCACTATTCTCTTACATTGGATTAAGTACAGTCATGCCCGTGTTAATACTGTATTTGTGCTATTAAGGTTTCCCCAGACCCTCATTATTCTGCTACTGTGTGGGCACGTCCAAATTCCATGATGCCAGAGCTTGGCTCAGACAAATCTGGTGAGGTTTCTTAAAAAACAGCATTTCTCTGCCTAGTTCTCCAGCTTGGTCCAATCCAGAAAGTATTCTCAGAGGATGCATGATCCATAATAATCAATGAGAACCTTTAAGAATCTGAATTTTTTCCTCCCAAATTTTTGATGTCTCATCTTGTTGTAGAGGGTCCTTAATGACCCTGGGCTGTGGAGCAACACGTGGCAGTGTGGTAACGATGTGGGGGCAGGCTCTGTATCTTCCTTCACGGCAAAGACGAGTAGTATCTCTCAGCATCTACCTCCGGGAGAAATTTTATGGCCTGAATTCTGGTGTGCAGCTAATTTCCTTCTTCTGGCCCAAAGCTCAGGCACCACCAAACTACTGTGGTAATTGCATCTCCTTGAATTTTTTGCTGAGGTCTGGGGATGACTTAGTTGTGCAGCTCCAATGGCCGTAAAAAATATCAAGATGCTTAGATTGTCAGCTTCATCAAACTGCTAGTGCCTCTAGCCTGCACTGTAGGAGACCCTTAGGCCATTTATTTAAGCTGCCATCTGAAAGGCTAGTAGCCTATGACTGCCTATTTATTTAGACTGACGCAGGTTTTTTTGTGGGGAGGGAGGATTAAGCTCTTATATTTTCTCCAAACTGATCTGTCTAGGTGCCTGGGCAGTGCTTTGGATCTTGCTGTCAGAGATGAATCCATGCTGATAGAGAAGCTCACCATGCTTGAAAATATGAGCCACTGGCTGGAGAGGAGTGGAAAAAGTAAGAAAGAAAATTTCACAGTATGATGCCATAAACTGCATCCCTTAGGATTACCAAATTTTCCTTCGAACAGATTATCTTAGAAAAGTCAGTTAAAGTGGTACCAGAGTTGTGTCCTGCCTTATTAATTTGTTTGAAGAAAGAGACACAAATAGTAAAATAAAAAAAAAAAAGTCAGTTTTATGAAACAACAAGGAGTTTTATTAAGATATTTTATTATGTGTCTCTGTAAGGAATAGACCAACAACCATATAAAAGCTTACAAAGATGGTTAACCTTCAACACTATAAATGTGTTAACGTGACAGAAGTAGTTCACAATTTTGCATCTTTATTGACTTTTACAGAGTGAAGGGAGAAAGTTCTCAACTATGACATGCCAATGACGATCTTTGACAGGAGACATTTACAATTGCTTTAAATCCTTTTTTTTTTTTTTTTTAAAGCAAGTCAATAACCCTGACTTGCAGAGTTAGGAGTGAAAAATACATTAGCACCATCATATTAGTCTTTTACACTTCCCTAATTTTAGTGGTCTTGACCAGCAATGACAGGAAAGTAGAGAAGCACCTTTGATAACAGAATACAATCCAACAATAAAATTATGGTGACTACCGACATTAAGGTATTAAACTCTTAAAATACACTGTACTTTTTCACAGCTAATCAGTACAGAAATAGACAATTTTGTACCAAATGATTCCACTGAATTGACCAATGGGTCCAATGTCTTTTGATTAATTTGTTTGATTGATTTTTGGTATGACTCATCAGACACATCCCAGTTTCTGTCCATGTTGAGGTAGTTGAAACAGGGAGGTCTTTCTAGCTTTATGGACTGCATCTTAGAAAGAAGGGTAAACTTTGGTACTGGGAGCAATCAGTGCTTTGTAAATTGGCTAACATTCAACTAATAGAACACAGTGTTGTTTTATTAAGTGTTGAAGTTGTATTATAGCACCACGGAGACATGTTTTGAAGATGGAATTTGGTAAAAAAAATAGAGCAAAAAAAGCATTTTTACTGTACTTTGTGTAATAGCGAAAAAAATAACCCTTGATATCAAATTGATTTTTCCCCCAGAAATTTTGTTAATAAATAACTGGGATACAGACGGTCACCTGTACTAGATGACAAGGCTAAAACAAAGGAGCACAGTTGGAGTGTGAATCTGTTTGCTGGGGTTTCAGAAAGAGCAGGATCTTTGATTTATAAGAAGCAGACCGGGCCAATGTCCACGCCAAATTCCTGATCAGGACCACCAATATCTATGGGTGCAATATCAATCACAGGCAACCTCATTGTCTTGCGCGTTCTGTATTCAAAGACTGTTTTACCCCATTCACCAGTGTGTTTCTGTGAAGTTAAAAAGAGAAGAAAAAAAAAAAAACAACCACGTTAGAGAAATCAGTGTTGGGCTATATGAAAGTTATCTTACAGTTTATCGGATTCCATACTTTCTCTTTCCATATTAATGTGTCCCTCTCCACACCATGAAAACTGGTTGCAGTCTCTGTAGAAATGAACAAGTAGATAGACATTCTTCATTTCTGGACTTTTTATGCAAGGTCTTGTGGGGTTGTAGACCTTGCAGGATCCCTGATGGACAGTAGAGTACTCTGGAGTGGTGCCAGCGCCCTGACTTAGGACGGAAATGTGCTCTGCGTGCTGGGAGATGGTACAAATGGCTACTCTGTTCGGAAAGTGGTTTTGGCTTCAGGAAAAAGTGACAGCAGTAACGAGGTAGCTCTTCATGTTCATGTTAAAGAAATGGCCACAAAGTGGCTGCAAAGTAGATGTGTTCATGCATCCTTAAACGGCAGGTTTGTGGTGCTCTTGGGACCTTAAACAGCAGGAGGGAGAAGTTGTGGATGGTGTTACTGAAAAGGCTGCAGGTGCTCATAGACCAGCATGCTCGTTGATGTTACTGCTCCTCTCCAGTACTTTCTGCTGCAGTGAGCAAGGCACAGAGAAGCAATGCTGCATCTGCCAAATCACTGTGTTTGCCCCTTCCCATAATCATAGGCCATGACTTGAATCAGCTAGCCTTGATTTTTCTTGTATGACTCAGATGATTCCTGCTACTCTTAGAGTTGACATGGAATGGATCAAAACTTGGTCGCTGTGACTTCACTGACTTTGACTCTAAAGCAAGGAGATACCCGTAAAGCACAGATTTAAATGGGAGTGCACCTCACTTTCCACAGTTGCTACAGGAGTGACTTTTGGTGTACAGAATCTAAATTTCCCCAACTAGGTGTAACGTGTCCCTTCCTTACCTAGGTCATGCGAAGCTCTCTCTTCCTTTATTATGGGTCTAGTTCTCTAGAGGGAATTATTTATTAAACTACCATACTAAAGTCTTGTTTACTTACAGTACAGCCATCTTCCAGAACAGCATATGTGAATTTGCTGTTTCCTTCAGCCTTGATCTCACTTTCCACAGAGCTCATCAGTTTCAGAGCTTTTTTAACATTTCCACTGGCTTGATCCATGTAGGCAATGCTGTTCTTGCAATGGAAGGTGATGTTCTGGGAGGCACGGCTGGAGAGGATGCGGAGGAAGGCCAGCTGAACTTCTGAGACATCCTCTGGAAGCTCAGGATCTCCATAGCTGAACTGCATAGTGCAACACATAAGTTTTTTTTTAATCATGTCTAGGGACAGTCTGTATAGTTATTATTTCACATACTACATGTTTAGCTTAGTTTAATTACAGGATTATTTATTAGTATGTTGCGATGTACGTGAGTATAGTATGTGTACTACCTTTTGGGCTGTTAACTGTCATAATTTCTTACCTGGAAGCCTCCATTCATAGATTCTCCAAACCAAACATGTTTCCTTCCACTGCTTTCACTAGTCCACCAGTTTTTCCTTGGCACAGTGCTGGGGTTAGCATTGAGGCATGTTTCACCAGTTTCCATATTACAGTATACTTTAATAGCATCCATCTTGCAGCCTTGGTTAGGATCAACCCAGTACTCTCCTAGAGGTAAAAAAAACCATGTTAAGGGGCTTCATATATTTGGAGAAGAATCTGACTGCATGATGGTGAAGTTTATTTCTGTGCCAGATTCCTGAGCCAGATTAGGAAGCATATTAATTTTGACAGAAGAGATGCCACAGAAAATAAGATGATATAAAAATATACTGAGTTCATGTGAATACTGTAATATGACTGACATTTGAAGTAAATACAGAACTTATATTTGTCATGTTTTTTTTCCATAAAATTATTTAATCAAATGTTCACTTGTAAGCGTGTAGAGTGGAGTTGAAGTCAGTGTATATACTGTGTAAATGCACAGTAAATTAAAGTTTAAAATTATCATTACATTTATCATCTTTATCACAACATTTGTTTAAAAAAAAACAAATCAAATTTTTTATAGCAGATCAAAGACAATAGCATTAATGGAGGGGAAAAAAAAAAAAAAAAAAAATCAAGATCTGCTTTCATTGGTGAAAATAAAAACCTAACGTACCACTCTTGAGCTCAGGATGGCAGAATTTCAGATCTCTACAGTTACGAGCTGGATTCTTCCGTGACCCATCAGGACTAATGATGTTTTCAATCTGGTTGTTAATTGATTTCATTGAAGATATGATGTCACCCAGATTGATATCATTTTCTTTTGGCTCATCTCGATATTCATACCCATAGCCCACTGGACCTTTTTCACCAGCACCCAGGGCAGCTGCACCACCACAACATGGACCAGGAGGACCAGAAGGACCAGGAAGACCAGGCTGGCCTGGTGGACCCTAATAAATAGTGAACACAGCACTGAGTAGAGATTACAGGTTAAAACTAGAAGTCTGTGTGGGCCCTAATCTTAAAAAATGAGAATTCTCACATAAACATTTAATTTACTTAATCTTTAAATAATGGCATTTGCTATGTATAAATATCTGTTAGACTTTCCAGGCTTTTATTTTCCTAAAATTTTCTTTTCCTAATTTTGTCAAGCTGTGACTGTCCTCTTCTGTCTGGGCTTTGAGAAGGAACCCTTTCCACCAAAATCCAGAGAATAACCATTTCTCGGCTTTAGGAGAAGTGACTATGCCAGTGACCTTTGCAGTGCTGGCCTCTCTAGAGGAGTCTAGGAAACCCACTTCATAGCTTCCAAGACACAAAGGGAGTCTGTGCTCTGAAGTGAGGAGGAGATCCTGCCTTCCTGTTGTACACAGGAAAGTCAATGATTATCTGAGACTAACACAACGCCC
Source organism: Fulmarus glacialis (assembly GCF_000690835.1). Lineage (NCBI taxonomy): Eukaryota > Metazoa > Chordata > Aves > Procellariiformes > Procellariidae > Fulmarus > Fulmarus glacialis. Next base: position 29,985 of record NW_009232191.1, read on the forward strand.
ACTGCACCAACAGTTACACTGAACTACAAGTGATCTGTATTTTTTTGGATTTAGCCGTGATAGCTAGATACCTCCTACCACAAACTCTGTCCATGAAGTACAGAATTTTCTGAGGGAGATATTTAAATGTGAGAGCACCATATGTTTCATGAATAAATCCTGAAGATTTGTTTGTTTGAGTGTGCACAATTTACTTACTGCAGGGCCACTTTCACCTCTGTTACCGCGAGGGCCAGGAGGACCAATTGGACCCGGATAGCCACTTGTACCATCTTTTCCAGGTGGTCCAGCTGCTCCTGGGGGACCCTAGAACAATGTTGAACACAAATAATATGGTCAAAATAGCTTACCAGATAATCTCAAATTCAGAAATACTTTGTGAGAGATTTCAAACATTTCTGTTTGATTTATCAGATGTCTTTCTTCAGCTGTTGCCTGTTAAGATGGCAATTTAATTTTTTTTTTTTTTTTTTTTTTTTTTTTTTTTTTTTAAAACAAACAGTCTGAATCTTCCTTCCCGTTATACTAAGTAAGGAGTTTTTCTTACCCTTGCACCTGAAGCTCCTGGACTTCCAATTGCTCCTTGTGGACCCAAGGGACCCTATGAATAAAAAATGTCAGTCATACACCTCCCAGTAATATTTTGTATCTAGCTGGATGTACCTTAAATAGAGACATTGAAACACCTTTAAGATTGTATGAAACACATCCTTATAAAAAGCCTATGTCAGATATGAGAAAGAATAGTTGCCATTCTTTAACCAGAAAAAAATTATCAAATGTTCTCTATATGAAAAAAATATTAGTGATGCAATATCATCCAAAATGCAAGAAAGCCAACCAACATCAACGGGCTTTGAATGAAATCTTGTATTCATAAGAATACATAGCTATAGGCTCAAATTGCTGCATATTACCATAAAATCATATTACCAGTAAAGTTATTTAAATAATTTGACAAACACTCATGTTTTCAAATGCATTAAAAAATTTGCTCTATATATGTACACAAAAACCATATGTTTAAAAATGATTAATCATCTTGCTGTCATAGTGTAAATAAGAATTTATCAGACTTTGTTTTACTCATGTTATAAGTGAGACAACAGGTTATATTGTGCTGTTAAATAGGTTAGTATTGGTGGCATTTATACTTAACACTGCCATCTTTTTGCCATCATTGGTAGATTAACTAGGTGAGTTTTGGTTCCTTGATTCTCACTTGTATCATAAGTGCTATTAATAGTTCTTTTCAGTATAAATCCCTCTTAAAACTTTTACTTGTCATAAACACCTAGGGCATGCCTGTCTATTACCCTTCAATTCTTCTAGCCATTAAGAACTATTCAAAATGGTAATGCATGTTTACAATTCAGTAGTTTACAAAGTTTACAATTTCGTGCCCATTTTGCTCTAATATTAATTACTGCAAAAGATGCATGACAGAAGAAAGGTCTTTGGACTGAGTAGCTTTTTCATGGATTTAGATGTCTGTCTAGCATAAATTCGTAACAGACAAATACTTCAACCCCTATTTCTATCTTTTACAATTTAATCAGAAATCGCCTATATAAATGAATGGAAAAAGTGTTTGTTCCAGGCAAAGGCAGACATGTAGCTGAAAGGGATTTTAGCAAACCCAGCTTTAGCTCCTAGCAGCTTCTTCCAGTTCTTCATTAACATTTATTTCAGGTTGATTCAGGGAATCTGGAATTTTGAACGCATTTGACAATCAAATTACACAGGTTCTTTACACTTTTCTTTCCTCAGTAAATTAGTTAAGGCTAACTAGTTACCTGGGACCCAAATCACAAGAACTAAGAACAGCTGTAATTCCCAATCCAATGCAAAATACTCACAGGAGGACCAGGGAGACCAGGGGTACCAGGAAATCCTCTGTGACCCTTTATGCCATTGCTGCCTCTTTCACCAGTTTCACCTTTATCGCCACGAGGACCTTGAGGACCCTTTAAGAGTAGATTTGCAATAAAAGGAATATATAAAGAAATAAGAAAAATGCCCAAATAACAGGAAATAGTGAATGTATGATATCACAGATATACTTTAAATATGACTTACAGCAGGACCTCGAGCACCAGCAGGACCAGCAGAGCCAGGAGGGCCAGGTGGACCCTGTGACACAATAAGAATAAGATGGCATGGATCACTTGGAGTTGACTAGACCACCTTTTTATTTCCAGATAAGCAGTAAGTTCAAAGCCAGCAGCTGTTTGGAAACAAGGGTAAGCTCCACACACACTACATAATCAGGAAAAATTTTGGTCAGTTCCTTTTTCTACCAATGTTAGTCTTACTCAGCTGCTTGTAGGTACTGATACATACCACATGCACTAGACCCCTTCTTCATTTTGTGAGGTGCTAGTGCTCCAGCTGTGCTGGTGTCAGCACTTCTCAGAAATAACTTGAAGACTTCCAAAGTTACTGCCACAGTTTAAATAAATAACATCGCTTGTGCTGCATGAGCACCAGATGGGATGGAAATTAAGATAGGGCCTGGTGGGATGATGTGCTTTTTGGCATCCTAAGGAGTATGTGGATTTTGAGCTCAATTTATATACAGTTATGAGGAACATAAACTGTGATGTCTTTCCGCTGGATATTCTTATAAAAGAGGTCCTCAATGCCAAGAAACTATGACAGTAACAAATGTATGACTCTTCCAAACTTCCACTTTATTACAGCATGAAATGGACTTTGCATAGGAAAGCTATGTAAATAAGCAGTAAGCTATTTACTTTGGTCTTACCTGAAATCCTCTTTCACCAGCTTTTCCAGGTGCACCAACGTTACCTGCAGGTCCAGGGTGACCAGGAGGTCCCGGAGAGCCAGGAGAGCCACTTTCTCCACGGTCACCCTGCAGATAGTCACAGTTGACAGGATAAGAAATCTAATGTTTTACAGAACTACAATGTAAAGAGGATATTCAGTGGAGCATAAGAGATTCAAGGAACAAGTTACATATAGCACAGAACTAGCTATGTATATTGTAATCTCTACATAACATTTATTTGGCGATTGGTGATTCCTTACTTTGCCTCCTGGGGATCCATCACGTCCAGGCAAGCCATCTGAGCCAGGGTTACCCTAGAAAAAAAAAGAGTGGTACAGTTTGTTCATAAGCTGGATGATGAATAGACAGCTTGTTTTCCAGTAAGCTTAAATAATGCTGATCAAGGAAAGAGAAAGTTTTCAATAAGGAAGAGTTCCTGGAGGCAGAGGGGCCTGTTTTAAAAAAAAAAAAAAAAAAAAAAAAAAAAATCTATCCGACCTGCATTATTTTGTAGGCGTACAGGCAGTGCAGTCTCTTGTTCAGTTCCAAGTGAGAATGTGACATGGTCCACAGGTAGTAAAAGGTATAGCAAAGACAGCAGGCTATACCACCTTACATGAGGATGTGATCTGCCCATACCCCTGTGCATCTGGCACTTGAGAGAGGCTTTGTGAACCTTAAAGCATGTTTGTTCCCCAAGTCTCCTGTTTGTAATTCACAAGCTAGCAGGAAGGTCTAACACATCCACTCACATCTCTGCCAGGCTCTCCAGGTAAGCCTCTTTGTCCAATAGGACCTTGTGGACCAGGAGCACCGCGTTCTCCTGGGATACCATTGGTGCCTGGTTTACCGTCTTCACCCTGAACAAAAAGGGGAAGGATTTCATTGCAGATAACATACTTATGAAATACCATCATACTATATATCTTTAATTAAATATGCAGTGATTATGAAGGAGACCTAAAAAAGTGAAGGGCCAGTGTGACTTTGGTGATTGTGAATACTCAAAATTAGGAAGATAAAAACTTGGCCAAACTGATTTCTTTTCATCGCTAGTAATATTCATGCAAGGCCACTGAACCCAAGGAACATTCCTTATTGTTTTGTCAACTAAGAAATAATAAATGGGTATGTCTCTTCTTATGTGTCCAAAAACAATAGCCAAAGCAGTTAACAAAGTTGCTGTTCTATCACAATATTAGTGATAAAATACAAACCAAGCCTCACACCACCTTTTCTGGAGGGAGGTGAAAATATTTTCCTGTTTGGGTCATAATATTTAAGCAAGAAACATACTGAGAGTTAAGCAAAGATAAACAACTTGCAGTAGGTGAAACTATGACTTGGTTCTTGTCTCAAGGGGAGTTTATAGCCCATTGCCCTCCTTAAACGGGTAAAGCTGGTTATATACTTCCAGATAAGCTGATCCAGGACTCTTGGTAATAGAGATTAAAGACAACCTCACATCCCACAGCTGCTTGTTACCGGACATTTTAAAGCCTGATCTTATGGATGTAAACAAAAATAACTGTAGATTTTGTAGTCTCTGCACATATACTAAATATACAACACATTCATTACTTTTTGTAACACAAAGCTATTTTCAGCAGCTGGATTACAGTTGTTGCGTTAGCTTTGAGGCTACCGCTGCAGTGAATGCACTCTCACCTTGGCACCCGCCATACCGGGTGGACCACTTGGGCCACGCAGACCTGGCAAGCCTGTGTTACCCCGGCCACCAACGATGCCTTGAGGACCTGGTTCTCCTGGTGCCCCCTGTTTGGGAAAAGGTCAGATCAGTCAATACTGAGGATCTTCAACATCAATAGGTGGCTTCTTATTCTTGACAAACATAATCCCTGTCAATTAGTATAACGGTCCCTGGCTGGATATGTACTTACCCTTTCTCCTCGTGTGCCTGGTGGCCCTTTTTCGCCTGGTGAGCCGGGCTCACCTCTTGTTCCAGCAGGTCCTGTACTGCCAGGAGAACCAGCGCTACCAGGAGGTCCGGGAGGCCCATCCTTGCCGGCAGGCCCTGTGTTACCAGGGGGACCTGGACTACCCTAAATGGAATTTTAAAGAGAAGAGTGTGAGCTGTGTAATCTGAAACAGTAGCACACGCTTACTGGTGTTGATCTTTCCTCATGAAAGCCAACCAAACTTGGTTTTAGGGTCCAACCTCTATGCATCTAAATCTGATCTGGTCTTATAAAGAGAATCCTTTCGCCTACCACTTTCAAACCTGATTTTTTTTCTCCCTACTGTCTGGAGATACGGTTTGCATAATACAACACCTGCACAGTTTGGATGCCCAGTGTTTGTAATGCATCCAACACAGGATACACGTTCCTTACCCAGGGCCCTGCCACAGAAATTTGAAATAGTTCCAGACCCCACTGGTTTCTTGAATCACTCATGCCAGTTACCTTTAAGGTGGTGTCTTGGACATGCGCAGAATGAAATGTCTTCCATTAAAATGCTTAGCTCAGCCAATCAATGGAAAGAATTACGTTGACTTTAATAATATCTTAAATAAAAATCCTACTTTTTCTTTTTATTCAGCAATATTCTAATTTGCATCTGTCTGTAACTATAAGACAGAAAATAAACATCTGTTTATTCAAATATAAATGTTTTCTTACTTTGTATCTCAGTTACCATACAACAAAGGATAACTTATAATTTTGATTTTTAAATGGGTAAATCCATTCTATTCTCTGTATTTCCTTAACTTTTAAAGAATCAAAAATCAGAATCTAATTTTTACTATGCAAGTTAAAAGTAGGTGTATTTTGAATATGCAAGGATATTATGAAACAGCTTTTCTTCGCACACAGATATTGTATGAAATCTTGGAATTAGCTGGTGCATCAGCATATATTTTTATAACAGGACACTGCAGACTGGTAGATTAAACTTCAGATGTAGGCCACATCATAAGAAAGAAAATTTGCCACACGAATCTTTCCAAACTCCTCTGTCCCAAGATAATTAAATCTTATGCCATTCCATTCTACAGGCAGCTAAAAAAAATTCTCAACAGTAATCTACTAAATGTAGTTTTGAAAATGCATACCAATTCAAGATCCTGAATTGAGTATTTCTCGCATCATAAAAGATCAAGAGAGAAGACAGGATGCCTGCCAACAACAGAAATACTCAAAGACCTGATCCAGGAGAAGGACTCCACTAACTCTGATGGTCTTTGGAAAGCAAACCATAATAGAAGGAGGAGTATCAAGACAGTAAGTGAATGAATTGCTATTCCATATGAAATAAGAGAGTAAGCTCTATTTTGCAGAAGTTTTTCCCTAAGTCCAAACATCATATTCAGGATGCTTTTACTTATGTTCCTGTCAAGGTACACACAGCTTAATATAGTTTAATAAAAGGGGGATAAGACAACTTACATTGCTACCAGGGGGACCAGGTGGACCACGACCACCAGGGAAACCAGCAGCACCCTATAAGAGATCAATACTTTTAGTTGTCATTTTCTGAAAATTGGAAAAACATGAACAAATTGATTTTTATACAGCAGCTGACTTTGAATTATATTTAACTGTTTTGCTTAAAACCTGAATGAAGTGAACAAGAAGTTCACAACTTTTTTTTTCTTTTTTTTTTTTTTTTTTTTTTTTTTGTTCTTCAAGGGGAGGTCCCATATGTACCCAAAGGTGAACTAATGGGCTCTGAGAAACTTGGCACAGATGGCATGTAAATCTAATAGCTGTTGAGATAAGCCGTTTTATAGCTTTGGGTCATTGTGCCAAAAGCTATTTTGGCACCTTACTTATATTAAAATCAATGTAATCCAGATTACTAAACACCTCAACTTTAATTACTCCTTCTGGAACACCTTAATTATTCTTGAACTGCAGATATAAAAGTCACTGAAGTTCTTGTTTTTCATTTACATCATGTTTGTTGTAATACATAGAGTCATTTATCAGTGACTAAAGTCAGAGATACTCACTGGGCCTCCAGGAGATCCACGTTCTCCTTTTGTTCCTTGCGGACCCGGTGGACCCTACATGGAAGGAAACAGATAAAGCAAATAATTTGATAGATAGATTAAAATTATAGGAAGTGTCATTAAGTTTCAGGCCGTTCAAATGCTTGCACCTGGGCCCAGCCACCTTAAGGCTGAGGGAGAACTGAAGAAACCTGTCTTTGCAGCAATAAGGAGCAGCAAAAACTTACTGGTGCACCAGGACCACCTTGTGGACCTGCAGCTCCAGGGGGTCCAGCCTCTCCTCTTAGACCAGGTGGGCCTCTTTCTCCTTTCCCACCAGGTTCCCCATTTTGGCCCTGTAGAAAAATTATATTGTTATTTTACGACTCAAAAAATGCAGATGATATCACTGTGATAAGAAACCCTATCCAGAAACTCTTCTGAAGGGAATTTAAAGATTAAATTAAATGTGAATGCATTTGAACTCTATTGGTCTACCAGTACAGGAAGGAAAGGATGAAGAAATTTTCCTCTATGTGTGACTGAGTACAGAAAGAGTAGCAAATGAATCAAATATATGTAGCAGGTATGTATATTAAAGGGGTTACAGCAAGCCTTTCTAAGATGTGGATGAACTTAGAGAAACTAAAAACTTGACAATCACATTCAATTGCTTTTAAGTATTTATACTTACTGGAGCTCCAGGGAAGCCAGCAGGTCCAGGAAGACCTTGTTCTCCTCGTTCACCCTGTAGAAAACATGTCAGTAGTGGAAGATGTTAGAAAGATAGGCTTCACTTTACAAGTTAGAGAACACTCCCATGAATACTGCTGAAGTTTCTTTGTCTTATCAGCCTTTCGAGGGAAAAAAAACCCCAAAACAACAGTTGCTCCTGAGCTTTAAAAACAACTGTTCAGGAATTATCTGATAATTATCTAAAGTGTGACAAACTGATCTCAGTTACACCTGTATAAACCCTAAGCACAATCTATGGTGTTCCCCAGATCCAACTGAGATTCAAATGTGCTGCTTTATCAATCTAAAATATAAATATAAGAATAAGAGTATTTTAAGAAGTTTACTTAGCTGTAAGACAAGATGGAAACAACTATTGCTCACACTCTTGCCCTGACCTGTCACTGCAGCCCTCCAACCCCTTTACACTGTTAAAAGCACTGATTTTCTGAAGTCCTTAGCACCTGTAAATCCCAAGAGTCAACAGGAGCCGTATGTGCTTAGTTTATTGAACTCAAGTCACATGTTCCTGATAGGGTAGGTGCAACACTGATGTCTATACTAGGCTAGAGGAGCCATGGTAAAGTTATATTGGAAGAGAAGTACTATCACTTACAGGACCACCACGGGAACCCACTGGACCTGGGGCACCTGCTGGACCAGTCTCCCCCTGCAAGGAACAAGAATTATTACTAAGTGTTTTTCTTCTTCCCATGAGACAGCCATCAGTGTGATGGTTTACAGTACTAAACATCATTACAGAGGATGCTTTACCTTATCTCCGGGTGGGCCGGCAGGACCAGGAGGACCGATGGGACCTACATTACCCTAAACAATTAGAAAATAACATATTTTGTATCAAAATATGACAATGTTAATTCCTTTATTTTGATCAATAGCATTTATGTTTCCGTGTAAACAGATTGCTAAAGATATTTAAATGGAAGTAAGTCTACAATGGCAGTGTGTTGTTGCACACTACACTTTGGAAAGACACTCCGAGATCACACCATTTTGCGATGTGAGAGATCTCCAATTGATTTATCCTCTTCCCCCTCCCCCCCCGCCCCCCCATCTACACCTGATAGAAAATCACCTGAATTTAATAGATCTCTTTCAATGGTAGACAATAGAAGTGATCCATTGCCCTAACTTTTCATATAGATAATTGGTCCATATTTCTTCAGTATATGTTCAACATCTCTTGACTAGCTCCCTGACTTTTTTGTTTCTTGAGAATTTAATGCGTACCTGATGGTTTGAAATACATTTTTTATATTTCCTTCAACTCATACAACCTGCATTTTTGTATTTCTCATCCCTCATTATTTTGATGTGTATACTGCTTGCCTGTACTCATTAGATATGTGTATATATTTCAAGTGTCTTTTATGTGTATATGCTATATAGATGTATAAATATATTATACATAGTAACCTGTAGAAGTATTCTGTATGAGAACACTTACTATCATGATGTATTTTTGTGCTTCATTATAACCAGCATTTTCCTCATCAGTCAGCTAAACTTAGGAAGCTAGTAACATTTTCTCTATTTTTGTAGCGGTGTTTTCCCTCCAAAACATGGTCTAATCAATTGTAATCTTCTGCTTGTAAAAAATTCTATTATATCTATCCAAGCAGCTGTAATCACAAAAACTGGTATTAAGTCTAATTCAGTTTATGAAACTAGATTTGCACTGCCACATACAATAGGATTACTACTTTACCTCTCCTAGACAGTATTTATTCACTATAAGTTTCATGATGCTGTAAGTGTAGACTATGTGAAGCTAATTGATAAACTGCTAGATGTTTAAAGACTACTCACTCTCTCTCCTCTTGCACCAGGAATACCATCAGCACCTTTGCCACCAGGTTCTCCCTAGCAAGCATAAGACATAAAAAGCATAAGCAAAAAGCAAGCATAAGACGAGCATAAGGTGGGGGGGGAAAGAAGACTTAAAACATTAATGAGGCAAGGAGGTCATACTGAGGGTATCTCAATAACCAGATTTCCTTATTGTGATCATACAAATCTAAAATTGGGGATGACATTCTGCCCAGTATTCAACATCAGATACTGAATGCTTTGATGGATCCCCTCCACCCCCAAATTGATTCAAAATGGAGTCTATGTCAAACTGTTGCCCATGGTATGAACTATTCTCATTGTTTATTAGCATCTTTAGAACTGTTTTGACATACCCCTCCCCCAAGAGATCTAAGACAGCAAAATATCTAGCATATATTAAACCAGGTGAAAAATCCTGTATTTTTTAACATACAGGACCCATGTCTCACTGCTAAATCAACAATACTGCTACACAGTCAGTACCTTTGAAATCAGGCCAAAAGTGAAGATGTGAACAAACCCAGTGCCTCGTGGGAAGCTAACACTGAGTTAGCATAAAATTGGCAGAGAGTATGTGTGGGTGTATACGGGTGTGTTACCTTATCCCCTTTTGGTCCAGGACTTCCAGAAGCTCCTCTTTCTCCTGGCATTCCCTGTAAGCCAGGCAGCCCTGTGCCTCCAGCGGCACCAGGGGGTCCAGGAGGACCCTAAAGAGGAACAAAAAATAATTAGAAAAGATTAAAAAAAAAGCATATGAACCTGAATGATGCAAATAACAGCAGGAAGCAAGCAAGTCTGTGGGTACCTTGGCACCTTCTGAGCCAGCAGGACCTGGCCCACCTCTTGTTCCAGGAGGTCCTGGAGGACCCTGTGCACCACGTTCACCTGGGATACCATTTTCACCCTGTGACAAAGAAATATGTTATCCTTTGTTGTCAGGCTCATAGTTCATTAATTCCTTAATGTAATAATGGAATCGTTGCTGTATGATTTACCTTAGGGCCTGGGAATCCGGGTCCGCCAATATCACCTTTTGGCCCCTGTTTATGAGAAAATAAACGCAAGTTATCCATGTGTTTTACTTAGCAAATCTGCATTGTGGTTGGCACCCTATTATCACTCGCCTATTATCACTTAAAGCAGACTTCTCTGCTCTGCAGAGTGCTGATAGCTATCTGAATTTGGAAAGGTAATCTAGGAAGAGCTTTTCATATATTTTTCATCTGTTTTAAAAAAAAGGAACTACTACTTACTGGTTCTCCAGGCTTTCCATTCTCTCCAGCTGGTCCTGGTCCACCAGGCAATCCCTATATGAACAGTATTATCATCTCTGTTACATAGATAAATTATGCATTTTCCTATCTAGCAAATTTTTTTGACACGAAGATGTGTACCCAACTCATTCCAATCCTTTACAAAGTAGGAGGTGCTAATTTGATAGCTACAGGTTTTATGTGGCATAATCTGCTGAGCTAGCCATCTGATTTGCAACTATGAAATACTAAGCAATAACTTTTGTCAAGTGGTTGATCTGTCTTACTTCAAAATATGATGACATACACCCTAATGAAAATGTTGAGATGCTTTTTTTTCTTTTTTTTCTTTTTGTCTGTGTGTATGTGTGTGTGTGTTAGTCTATTAAAAAGAATCAGAAACCAATAAACAATAAACACACAGCACCTGGAGGCCAGGTGGACCTGATGGTCCTGGTTCTCCTCTCTCCCCAGAAGCACCCTGGAATCAAACAAAAGAGGAAAAAAAAGAAGAAATTATCTGAAAACATTTCAACATATAAATACCTCCACAGCATCTTTAATCTATGCCTCCTTATGATCTGATGATGACATTGCACAATCCCAAAGACTAATGTATCTTGGTGTTCTGGTATTTTCTCTTTTCACTCCAACCGTTAGATGTAATTCAGCAGACACATTTATACTTGATACTGTCTGAAATGCTAACTCTGATAAATGTTAAAGGGAGCAATAATATGCTTCAATTTGAAAAGGTGGTAGATCCCCAAGAGCTCTAAAGTGACTTTTCATTTCAACTTATACCAGGTATAAGTTTCTCCTAACTCAGGTTTCTCCTAACAAAGTTTTGAGTATTAATTTATTAAAATAATGGCAAAGAAGAGCTCTTTTATTTGTCTTCATAAAAGGAGACTTCTTTATATCATTAAAAATATTTTCCTTCCCCTAAGTTCACAGTCTCTATCTGTAGATGCCAGACCACCTTGGCAATAACCGATAATTGCCTCTTACGGGACCACACTTACAGTAGGTCCAGGAGGACCCGGGAGGCCAACATCACCATTCTTGCCAGCAGGACCCTATACAAAGGCAAAATTAGGCTATGGTTATGGGTTGATATAACTTTTATAAGACTCACCAAATTATTATTAATTAATATTATGTCATTATTAAATTAATTATATTATTACACAAAATGTTAATGAAACTTACAGGTGTTCCAGGCGGTCCACCAGGGCCTCTTTCCCCATTCTTACCCGGTGCACCCTTACAAAAGACAAAAGTCACATTTAAAGTACCTGTTCTGGTCAGTATACAGTAACTTAAAGCTGCAGCACCAGCTACCTCCACTATGGAGCCACTTATTTTAACATTTGACTGATCAATCTTAAGCACAGGAGAAGTGGAGCAATCCCACTAACCTCATTGCCCTTAGGACCTGGGAAACCCATTACACCTGGTTGACCACGTGGGCCTGGAGGGCCAGGTGGACCAGAACGGCCAGATTCACCTTGACTACCCTGGGATAAGCAAAAAAGAAATGGAGACATGGTATCTGTTAGGTGAAATAAATGAATATCCATGATATTAAACAATGAGTCAAAATGACATAAGGCTAGAGAAGACATTAAAAACTTACTATGTGTTTTTCAACTAAGCTTCTGTATACTCTGTATTTTACGTCGTTTTAAATGACAAGATTTACAGAATGTTATTATAATGAGACAGCATATAAAGAGCTCTGGTAATTAAAACAACAAAAAAAGAGACAATTAATCTGACTATGGTAACAAACTGTCATGTAGATACTGTGGAATGAGGGTAAGGTCAGTAGGAGGACTAATACAAAATATTTGCACAATGTACATACCGGAGGGCCAGGTTTCCCATCACTTCCAGGGCTTCCTGGAATTCCAGGCAAACCCTACAATTGAAGAAAAAAAAGTGTTATTCTTCAGGTTAAAATATTCAGGTGTAGTATTAAGTTACAATACATAAACATAAAATATACTTAAAACTACTTGCTTGGTTTTAACCACTTTAATAAAGATTAAAACTCCTCCCATTCCCCCCCCTCCCATTAAGGGGAAAAATTGGAGAAAGCTAACAAATTCTTTTGTTACGAGTTTATCCCTTTCTCTGAGATTCATTGCATTTAATCAAGGCATCAGACATTAATCAATGTGCACAAAAATTGTATTCTTTCATTATTTGGGAAGAAAACTCATTTCAGATAGTAAAAATCAAGGAATGAAACAATTTTAACTATGTCCCCATACTTAAAAGCAACACAATTTATAACATATTTTTAGTTAACTTGTTTAAAATTTTTAAATATTATTTTTGTTATCTTTTAAATCATTCATTTTCATTTCCGATAAAATCTTGTTTAGCTCCCAGAAGCCTGCAGTAAGGCTGACTTTAGAATTTCAATGTACTTGTTACCAGCGGTTGCTAATTCTTAGTATAGCTCACAGAATGTTACTACATTCTGTATATATCACACAATAGGTTATCTCTGAAAATCTTCTTGATATGTACTATGAAAATCTGACCAACAGCTTATTTGCATTAATTACAAATAAGCAATAAATATAATAAATTAAATACTTAAGTATTCAAATACATGGATTAACGTATAATTTAATTATTTAAATTTTAAATTTAAGCTTATTTAAATAATAATTCAAATATAAAATATTTAAATACAATAACTCAAATTTCTATTAAATATAACAAACATAATACAATTTATAATAAATTATAAAATTTGCTAAAATGTACATGGACAATACAGAAAATAATCCGATGCTAAATCACACTAAACCTGTATTTCATGACAATGCATGGCATACTCCGGGGACTGGGGACCATGTTCAGCTTCATATAAGCTTCCTCATTCACTTGTCAGAGACTCTCTGTCCCTGCATAGTTATCTGTTACACTATGAACATATGTACTCTAATTAAAGGAATTAATAACATCACTGGGAAATTTTTCTAATTGGACTTCTCTGTTGTATCAGCTCAGATGAGGCATCTCTAACAGAGTTTATCCCATTTTCTTGGAGATGTCCTGTCTTACTCTCATTCCGGGAAGACCTGGGCCTCCATCTTGTCCACGCTCTCCTGCGGGTCCACTTGGGCCAGGAGCACCTGGGCTACCACGTTCACCTGCAGGACCCTAAAAAAGAGATGTTAAAATTCACAGCAAGGAAATCGGCATAATTTTGAGTCTGAAATTGTCCATTCAAATCCACACAGATTCCACAGAAGTTTGGGTTTGTTTTTTTTTTTAGAGGAAGACTCATACCTTTTCACCTGGAAGTCCATTGCTACCGGGTAAGCCACGGAAACCGGGGGAGCCCTGCCAAATAAAGGAACAAAATATGGATCATAGCCAATATGACTTAGGTAATGGCAACTGTTTTTTCTAAACTATTTACCCTTAGACATATTATTACGCAAATTAATGAAACACACACATGGAAATGACATTTCACTGTGGCAAGTCTACAGAATTATTTTCTCTTTGGATATAACCCCCCTGTTGAAATCATAGCCAGTCCTCCACTTTTTTTTAAATGAGTCCTGCATTAGTTACTTTACTCATTAATTTTCTAAATTCATATCAAAAATAAAACAACAAATTCAGTCTTCATCAATTTTTTTTTCTAATTCAATACTGAAAAGAGCTCTATTGTATTATTTCAATATTTATATGTACTACTATCTTCATTGCTTGCAAGAAATTTGAATTATAAAATTTAATTTGCTGCCCCATTTATATACTTAATATGATTAATTTGCTCACTGTGCATCTTTGGTTTCCTCATAACTTCACCAAATACTACAAACAGTTATTAAATTAGTTATAAATAGATCAGTACTATTTCCTTTGATTCAGATGTGAACAGAAATCTAAAATTTATAAGGGTGTTGCTATTTATTTTGTTGAATAAATCAATTCAAGAATTCCTTTGTGAGAATGCTCTTTGGAAAGTTATTGAATCTACTAGCTAAAAAACCATCGGCAATAAAGATATTAAAACATAGAAGACATCCTGACAATATCGTTGTTACTGACAATATCGATATTTAAGATCTATTGATGATACAGATGTTGACATAAACACATATCCTGAATGTAGAAGAATTTGCATTAATTTCACTTTCAAGAGCTGAAATTTTGTGATTGTGCATTTTTGTTAACTGAGAAGTAATTTTGAAATTTGTATAATATTTCTTTTTTTCCAGTCCCTGTGTAGTTCTCTCAGTTTAAGATTGCTTTTCAGCACAAAGCTTTCGATACAACTTCCAGGTATATAAGATCACTGCTTCTTCAATATCAAAAAAAGAAAGAAATTAATTTTTTTCAGACTGAGATAGATCCAAGCGCTGGAATTCAGATGAGGAACTAGATGATAAGAATTCTCCCGTTTTGTAACCCAGTTTCACATCTGGAATTTGCTGAGAACAGATATGGAGCCAAATTTCTCCTCAAAGTATTTTGAACACCAGATTTAGCTGTCTCCTTATTAACTCAAAATGTACCTAGAGTGCATGGTCACCTACAGCAGCTTACCCTTTCTCCAGGAGTACCAGGTACGCCATTCTGGCCGGGTTCACCATTTGCACCTCTTTTGCCTTCCTCACCAGGAGGTCCAGGAGCACCTGGTGTGCCATTTTCACCCTGGCAACAACAAAAAAAAGCCCACCAGTGAAGTTAGAAGTCTCCCAAAGAAAACCCTGTGTTTTGTATGGGTAACGATTCAGGGTTCAGACTTCCTTGGAAGAAGTCTCTGAATGCATTTTAAAATCACTTACACGCTCGCCTTTTGGGCCTGGATCTCCCTTTGCACCATTCTTACCAGGTTCTCCCTAAACAGGAGAAAATCCCATTAAAATTATGGATTGCAACTGGGCATTATTCTAGAAATAGATGTGATACCTTCCAAATTATTGACTCATTTTTATTATTTTACATTCTGCAAACAAATTAGCAGACACTAGTTGAACCAGGATGTGGAATGCGTGGCACTCCTTAAAAATCCAGTAAAGGAAAGAAGTGTTACAATCTTAAACACCACTGAGTAAAATTTTATGTCTGTTTTTGAGCTATTTGAGACATCGTTGTGACTTTTACCTGAAGTCCTTAAGTGTTTCTTTGAGAAAGAGCTATGTGTTCACTAAGAACTACGTGAACTACTATGCTCTATCAGGCAAGAGCATACTGGGGTAAATGACAATATAAGAGAAGGTACAAGTCACTAGGTGTAGCTGACTGTAGAGTCAGCCCGTGGGAACTTGAACAGGTGAAATTAGGATTTTAAAATAACAGATTTTGTCTAATGTAGCCATTTTAGACAAGCTATTTTTCTGTTTTGTGTTTCTGGTTTGATAGATAACTTAGGAAAGCAAATAAATATTATTATCATATTTATGTATAATTTTTATATATAGCATGTGTTTATATATAGTAATGTGTGAAAGAGAAATATATTATATATTTATAAAAATAATTGCCTATTGTTATT
>NW_009232192.1:0-306 GCF_000690835.1 Fulmarus glacialis
GCGGGGCTGGTGCCCTTCGTCCCTTGTCCACAACTGCTGCAGGGTGTGATTTTATTATTATTAATGGCAGTATGTTCACACTGAGGTTAGATTACAGCCCCATTGTGCGAGGCTCCACACAAACGCTGTCAGAGACAGTCTGTACTCCGGGGAACAGGCAGTCCAAACAGAAAAAGGCAGCAGAAAGGGTGGGCAGGAAAGAAATGCAGCTCAGGGAGAGGAAGCGTTTCTTTCCCTTGGTTCATCCAACAGGCCAGTGGCAGAAAACAGGCTTTCTAGGCTGCTAGAGGCCCCCCCATCCTTTTG
>NW_009232192.1:353-7678 GCF_000690835.1 Fulmarus glacialis
GCTGGTTTTTGGTGGTTCAGCATTTGTAAATGCTGACCGTTTACCCCTTGGTTAAAACTAAACCTGCCTTCTCTTTCCCCAGCTGTTTAATATAGATACAGGGAGCTGAGAGCCCACGCCAGCGTGCTGGTGCTGTGAAGGTAATTATTAATTGCTGGGTCTCCTGGCGGTCCCGCTCCCTGCCCTGCTGGTATCAAGAGATCGCCATTGCCCACCCTACCTGCTGGGGCTCACCCTCCCCGGCCTACCTGAGGACTAGCTCTGCTCAGGCCAGGGTAGGCAGCCCCACAGGCTGCAGCTTACGAGGTTGCCTGCCAGGAGGAGAGAAGGACCACTCCAAGCAGCTGAACTTTTCACTCCAGCTTACAGACAGATTTTCAGAGATGCTTCGAGACAGGGGAGGGGATGGGAAGCAAGATTTGTAGGGGGACCAGCCTGGCCTTTTTGAATTCAGCTGCAGAGTTAGTTAACAAAGTTGCAGGTTCTCAGTCTCTTTTTCTCTTTCTTTGCCAACTCTTTTTTTTTTTTTTTTTTCCTTCCTCAATATAAATACCCTGGGGCGGTTTCTTTTCTTTTTGGTATGAATGTGATGATCTTTCAGGGCTGTGATTGGCTCCACGGCTTGTCATCGGGGACACACCTCCTGGAGTGGGGCCACCGCCTCCCCCTCTTGTGAAAGCTTCCCCTTGTAACAAGTGAGCGTAATTACATCAGTTACTCACTAGAGCACAGACCTGCTTTAAATTTTGGCCTCTTGGAGCTAGCAAGAAGCTGAAGGACTGGAAAATGCAGAGTTTCAAAGGCCTGTAACACTGAGGACCATACAAGTCACGCTGTGCTCTTCCCTCCCAGGAATTAAGGCTCCCAGTCACATGCGAGGAGGAACGAATATCCATTCTAGTCATGGAAAAGGCTACCTGTTAGGAGAACAGAGCTGCCACACCAGAGGACGATTTCCACTTTGCCAAAGCCTGGCCCATCGAAAAAATACACATCAGGTCCCTTTTGAGTTGAGCTTTGGTGTAAATGAACCAGAAAAGGCCACGCTTCCAGGGGCACCAGAAAGGAAGAGAGCTCAGAGTGAGAGCTGCAGGGGCTGTGGATGATCCCTGGAAAAGAGCAGAGCCAGCTAAACAAAGGCATCTGCGTGCCAAAAGAAAATGCATTTCACCCAGCAGCAAGGGCCTACAAGACAGGGCCAGACCTGTCAGGGGAAGAGAGTGGCCCTAAAGAGCAGTGCTCATGTGCCAGGTGGATATTGCAGCAGCAGCTTGACGCATTTCTGACAGGTCGGGATAGGAACTTGCAGTGCTTCTGCGGCTTGTTCCAGAAAGGGCTGAGTGCTGGGGCAGGAGCATCCTTGCTGTGCTCCAGAGGCCCAGATTCTCCACTGGGGTAAATTGGTGTAGCACGTAGGAAGCCAGTGCTCTCACAGCTGAGAGCCTGCTCCACAGTGGCGTGGCAAAGTTTGGCTAATAAAGAGGA
Source organism: Fulmarus glacialis (assembly GCF_000690835.1). NCBI lineage: Eukaryota > Metazoa > Chordata > Aves > Procellariiformes > Procellariidae > Fulmarus > Fulmarus glacialis. Next base: position 1,839 of record NW_009232192.1, read on the forward strand.
AAGTTTCTGCACAAGAAAGAAAGGAAGTGGTGCTCTGACTGGAGGAGAGGCCTCACGTCTTATCCCAGGGCATTTTGTCCTTGTAGGGATGTGACCCTGACGTATGGCACAGATGCTGCTGCTGCTTGGTGAGCTGGAAGGATGCAGATGAGGTGTAGGAGAATGCAAACCATCGATCTGGCTAGGAGAGCTGAGTCCTCATGTACAGACATTTGCAGGGTGTCAGAACTGCTCTTCTGACATGGGACGAACCCAGGCCTTTTCAGACATGTCTTGCAAAAATTATATAGGGAGAGATACCTTCCCCCCTGCCCCCTCCAGCTATTCTCTAGCATGCAGGTGTTTCCTCAGAACACACAGCTGAGCAGATCCAGCCCTGGTTCTGGATCAGGCAGAGCAAAACTTGAACTGGCTCTCACATTGCTTGGCTAGTGGATTGAATATGGTTGTAGCCTCTTTTCCCCATCTGTCTCCTTCAACATTCTGCCCTCCCCCAAAATAACAATAACCTTCTGCTTTCTATCCTGCATCAGAGAAGCTTTTTCCTGGAAATGTCATGAAAACTGATGTGCCCCTATGAAAAATGTGTGTTTTGACGATTCAGCATTTTCCCATGGAAGAAAAAGCTCTTTTGTTTCCCTGACCAGCTCTCAGCAGATGGCTCAATGGCATGCGGTCCATGTTTCCTCCCAGGGTCCTGTTCCTGGAGCTGCTGAGAAGCTTCCTAGGTCACGGCCCATTCAGTAGGTGGCAGGTGTCATTGGATCAGACAGTCTGAATACAAGCAAAGAGCTCTCATTCGCTCTTACAGACCTGAAAACATGAAAAATAGTGCTGGTGCTTTCTGTGGTATCAGGTGTTCTTTGATCGTATGATCTTCAGTGGGACCTGGGTTCTGCCTGAGTTTGGGGAGGGCTCTTAGTACAAGCGGCTCTGCCCTGCCACTGAGCTGAGGTTGCCGAAAGGAAGGAGCAATGTATCACAGGAGCCAAGGAGGAGGCGTGAAAAGGGACAACAGGCTTCCAGTTCTGAAGGATGAATACTGCCACTCGTGGCTTGGGATTTGGGTACCCGGAACTGAGGGTGCCCTCACTGAGATGTGAGAGCCACAGGGTGCCTGGCATCTCTGCAAGAGAGGCCTTCCCTGCCCCGTCTATGCCAAGGGCCTGGGAGCCGGGATGGAGCAGGGGTGTTTAAGATACGAAGCTGGATTTCTGGCACAGGAGGAGCAGGCAGAACAGAGGGAGGTTGTGGTGCTGGGACAGGTGCATCGGCAGGCCACGGGGCACTTCCATGTTCCCAGATGTCATCTCAGCTTTTGTGCTGACCTCCGCGCCGGGGTGAGAGTGTCAGCTCCCAGCTTTGCTCTGTGGGACCCCAAAGCACATTTGCCCATTTCCCTTGCCTGTACACAACTGCCAACCCACCTTTCTTATATGCCCTTTTCAGGTGGATCAAGCTTTTATCCTTACTGTTATTATGATCCCTAACATTCCCTGCAAGCAAACTGTTGGCAAGTGATGAAATTCCTTACCTAGAGACTGAAATGCAGGGATCGCAGGAACAAAATAATAACGCTAGTCATAATAATAAATAACAGCCCCATTTGCTTTAATCCGCAGCTCACAAAACAACAGTCCAGTCCAAATTCTCATCTGCTGTGGAGATAAGGAGTGTGATTTACTCTGTCAGCTATGGAGAACAGACACACCACAAGGCAGTTATCTCCGACCATAAACAAACTGGAGTGGCTTTGCCTTTTAACGGGCTCCTTCTCCTCTGCTGTGGAGTGCTGCTTTCCGCCTTACGTAACCCTCTGGGCAACTCCACTGACCTATTTTGTTTTAATAAACTTGAGCAGTTTGAGTTATGCACCCTCCACTTTTCAGACGCCGTTGCCACTCCACAGGGCTCCCTTTCTTGCCCTGCTCTGCAAGGTTGCATAGGTAGTATCTTGGGAGAAGCTAAATAAACAGCTTCCAAGTTCCGACACAGCCCATATGTGCCAAGCTTCCTTTTGAATGTTAGCCTTGGAGGTGAGAAGGAAAAACTGAGCTGACTAGGAAAATGCATAACCTTTCAGGAACAGTTTTTTATTACCTTCCTTATCACCCCTTTAAGGTCATAAAGATTATGCCAAAGAAGCTATTAAGTTTTCCAGGATTGCAAAATATTTTATCAATGATAGAGATGAAGCATGCCGTTCCACTTTTCAAATTTTTGCTTTAAATTTCCTTTTATGTTTGGGGATTTGATCTTAATCTTCCCTCCGTACCTTTCTGTTTCCGTCCTGCTTGGAGGCAGTCAGACATGGTTAATGGTTTCTTCTAGCCAGAAGCCTACACTGAGTTGCAAACAGAAGACATCTCAGGCATTAAAACAAATTAGGAGAGTGAACATGGAAACTAAAAATGTGGGCACCATGGTTCCTTAACAGACTGAGCTTCTGGCTTTCCCTGTGTCATTGTTCCTGAGATGGATATAAACTTCTGGAGAGCAATGACTGAGAGCAGTGGTTTTCCGTACTGCCTCATCTACTTGACTTAATTTAGGAGCTAGGATATATTCTTCTACTGAAAAACATCTGTGAAAACTTGACACCAGAATGTTTCTAGTGGTTAAATACCGGGGTCTGGGCTGAAATGGCTGCACGTTGTTGTCTCCACCAGGTTATCCTAGGGAGGAAATAGGGATCAAATGCTGTAGGAGGCCGTCTGAGATTCCCTTCCCCACACACTGCAGTGGAGCAGCAGATTAGTGTCCTGCTCATAATGAGCCTCCTGCAAATCCCACCTGGAGAAGGATATCCAGAGCTTTGGAGAAATGCTGAAAAGAGGCTCATGAGAGGCCCAATTCTTCACACTGAACTGGGAAGTGTTATGAGTGGACTGCAAAGCTCTACTAAATATCGAGTTAATCCAAGATTTACATGCCATAAGCCTCCAGAAATTGGGCTGTGGTGGGCTTTAGCTAAAGCAGTGTTAGCTAACCTTTTAAGAAACCCTGTCTTTCCGATAGGCCTTGTTCTCCTGAAGGAACAGATCCTCAGCTGGCATAACACAGATTCATCTCACTGAAGCCTGTGAAGCTGGAGGTTAGGAAGATCTGACCCCAAAGCAATTCCTCTTAATGGTGACATGTTTGTGACCACCAGGAAAGACGATGGACTGAGCACTGGTGATGGAAGAGTAGCAGACAGGCTACTGACACAAAGATCCTCCATTCGCCTCTCCCATGGCATTTACTATAAAGAGAGGCAGAAGCAGGAAGGTGGGACACTTCAGTGAAGTTGGCACGAAGAAGAGAGGAGTCTTACTCAAGCTGAGTTAGAGCGGAAAAACTTTTATCAGGGAAGTGCCAAGTATAAATCACTAACAGAGGCTCCTTGGTCAAGACGATTCAGAAAGAGGACAGTAGCAAGCTAATTAATGCCAACTGGCAATAAAACAGAACAGTATTACGACCTTTTAGGACAGCGTGTGTCAACCTTTTCCACTGTCCCACAGGGAGAGGCTGCCCCTTTCCCACAGGATTAGACCTCCTGCCTGGGGTGGGCAGAGGGGCCAGGGGTGGAGGATCTTCGAGCTATTGTTTCCGGTGCCTTGCCAATCCGAGCAGGCATCTCAGCATCGATTTATACTCTGCTTATATTTTCCAGGTTCTTTCTGCAGTCATGCAACAGTACAGAAAGACTTCCTTGGTGATTGTAACAGGAAAAACAGGAGTTGGTGGAGGAGGATAAAAGGAACGGGGGGACGATCCTGTTCTGACACCGCTGTCCATCCTGGGGGGAGTTCATAATTCCCAGATGGAAACTTTGTCTCTGGGGCAGTGATTTGTGATGCTGAAGCCACCCACAGTCTCCTAGTGGCAGCTTAAAGTAGTCTGGTCACTGGCCAGGGAAAGTAAGGCCCATACTATTCTCAACATCCATCGCAGACAACATACAATATCAATGACAGACTTTTAATAATTTTAAAAATGTAAAGTTAAATACATTTTCTCTCTTTTGAAATAGAGCTATTTAAAATTAAATGTGGAACAATGGCCATCTGTATTAGGAATGAAGCTAAGTATATTTGATAAAAAGCTTCTTTTTGTCTCGTTTTGTTTTAAATATCAAGTTACACATGCTTCCTGCCAAAACATTTCAGAAAGTTGAACCAAACCACTGCCTAAGCACCTGGAACCAAAGCTTGGTAATGCTAAATCCACTTTTGAGAGCAATTGCTCTTCCGTGAGTAGAAGATGACTATTTTTTCCATTTCAGTTTATTCAACAACTTAGATTCAATGACTTGCTCATTCAAAGTTGAGAAACTGAATGAGGTTTGGAAAAAGCAGACAAGCTTGTTTTTCTCCTCTGTTGTATGAGGAAAATGAGGATGAGAGGACAAGATCCAGCAGATCTACAATGTTGGGGTATATGGTGTCCTGGAACAACCTGTTTAACCCACTAGCCACTGATACAACTTCCTTTGTTTAATATTACTTTTTCTTTTCTGTTTTGCAGTTAAGGTGGTTTATTTAAGTAATAAACTAAGAGTTTAATAAAACTGGTTTTAGACATTTTTAGTGGATTCAGATTTCATTCTAAATGCACCTGGTATGAATCAATTCTAAAGAAAAACAGCCATCCTATAACAAATTAAAAATGCATAATTCACCATTTTCCAGCATAGAAAAATGTAATAATCAAGGCCTAATAAAAGCATGTAAAGCTATAAGTAAATGTGTGTAGATAAAACTGTCTGCTGGTAACAGCAAGTACCAAAGTTAGTAGACAGGCTGTATGTGGTTTTAAGTCAACAGAGTCTTACTGGTTACAGCCTGATGAGTATCAACCTTTCTTTAGGGAAAATTATTTAAAAGGATAAATGGAAAAGAAGTTTTGATTTAATATTTAAAATTAAGCTCTCCTGCTTGCTAATTTAAATGGATGATTTAATCTGTTCACTGAGGCTCAAATCTATCCATTTTAGTCCAGTTTCCCTGTAGTTACTGCATGGGTGGGGTTTTATGCATCTGAAGTTTCAGTTTCAGGCTGTTCTCTGTGAAGCTGAAGCCAAACCTCCCCGAACTCAATGAGATTTTCCCCACCAGTTTGCCAGAAGTCTGGAGCAAGCTTTCAGAGGTCCAGATCGGTGACTGTTCAGTCGCTAAAAACCAATGCCTAGTGCAATTCCTTGCAGGTAGCTTCTGTCGCTGCCTGACGTGTGTCACTAACAAGCGTGCTTGTAGCATTCTCAGCAGAGGAGCAAAGAAACAAGATGCTCTGAGAATAACACGTGCTAGCAGTTTGTAGTGTCCCTGCCTATGCTGTACCTCTCTTTCAAGCTCCTGCCTGTTTACCAGATCTTTCCTAGCTCAAAATTCGCTTTAGACAATGTCAGCAAAGCCCTTGTCAGTACCTGTGCAGAGGCAAAAAGCAACAGCCATGAAGCAGGTGAACCCAAATAGAAGTCATGATTTGAAAAGTAAAGGCAGAGCGAGCACATCTAGTCTGAGGCAGGAGGAGAATGTTGTGAAAACAGTGGAATCATCTCCTTGAAGAAGAAGTAGAAATGAATGAGGTAACAATACATTGTGATACAACTGGAAGTGTCAGTCACTTGCTAAGAGTTTTTCTTCTGCTTCCCCATCCTTCATTTCTGTTCTGTTCTGTTCTGTTCTGTTCCTTTCCGTTCCGTTCCATTCCATTCCATTCCATTCCATTCTATTCTATTCTATTCTATTCTATTCTATCCCATCCCATCCCATCCCATCCCATCCTGTCCCATCCCATCCCGTCCTTTCTTAATGGCTTGGTCTATACTAATACATTAAACAACATCAAAACAC
>NW_009232192.1:7693-11315 GCF_000690835.1 Fulmarus glacialis
ATTCTATTCTATTCTATTCTATTCTATCCCATCCCATCCCATCCCATCCCATCCTGTTCACCTGGGACCTTAAAGCTCCATTTATGTTAGGCTTTATGGGAAGACCAAACGAATTAACCTCTTCCTGCCTCCAGAAGTGTTCAGCCAACCTGGCACAGAGCTATGCTGTGCAGGGATTGCCGAGCCAGCTCTGTGCGCACTGCAGAGTCTCGCTCCTTGTGTGAACCCGTTCAGACCTTGGTGTGCACCGCGGAGCACTGTGCCACCCAGGCATCGGCTAAGTGTAAGGCACAAGGCAAGTGGGAGCGACAGACTGACTTGCAGTGTGTGATGGGATGATGAGGCAAAAACAGGCAGTGGGCAGAGCAATTTTGCACTATGTCACGTACATTCTCAGCTGATTTCGTGTGCAGACAGTTCCCCTAGTGCAAGGTACACACTGCATGTTTGCATCTCTACCTATCTGCTGATCAGCCCATCTGTGTCATGAATCAGCTTCTCCATCAGGGAGAGGCCTCTGCAGAGACATGTGCCAGCTATTTAATAAATTTATTGCAGTGTATTTACTCTGTTTGTTTATCTAGTAATGGCAGAGTTCATGGGTAACTCCATCAGGGAAAACATCTTCCTATGTCCCATGGCAAACATACGCACACAATTGTCCAGCTGGGCTCCAAAATGACCCATACTTGTCATCCCTGAATCAGTTTCTGTTTTCCAGCTCTCCCCACCAGTTTACAGTTCCTGTTCTTGAGCTCCTTCCTCTGGCTGTAGATGCCTATCAGCATGACTGGAATTCATGGCACGACCTTTGATTCCTTCTGTCCTCATGCCAGACTCCAGCAGGTCTCTGTTATCAGATACTAAAGCCTATTATAACGTGAAGTGCATGCACAAATTTACCCAGGCGGGTATGCTGGCATCCTTGCCTGATAGTTCCTCCTTCCCAGAGGAGCACGGGCATCTCTCAGCCTCCTTAGGGCCGCCAGGGCCTCTCTTTACATAAGGAAAATATGTTGGCACGAAAGGCAAATGGTTACACATGCTTCTGCTATTTTCTCTTTCAGAGGGTAAATGCTTGTTCATATCCCATGATGTCATCTTTTGACACCACTCACTGGTGTTGTGTCAGGCAAAGATGGCGTTCTCATCCGCTGTCTGCCTGAGCCTGCAGGAACCCTCTGGCCCTGGAGCCCAAAGATTTGTCCTTGTTATCCTCCTTCTAACTCAAGGGAGCAACATTTCCCCAGGTGGAAGCACAGATGAGGGACATGACTTGCCCAGCATCACCTTGTGAAGGCCATGGCGGAGCCGGGGACAGAAGCCAGCCTCAAGAGTCCCAGTGCTACCATTCTGCAACACCATAGCTGGTTTCATGATGTACATGAGTTCTTCCAAGCAATCCTGTCTCCCGTGCAGACATCACAGTCATCAGCAGGGCAGCTGCCTGGGCCCTGGTGCACCACAGGGTACATCCCTCCTTGGCTAGACCTGCAGCAGAGCTCCAAAAACTGAAGAATGGGGAGGTGAAGGGCTGGCTGACCTCCTCATGTCCTGGGTAGTTTGTCAAAGGTTGGGTCACATCACAGGCCCTAGTCTCTGCAGAGCTGGCCCTGGACAGTATGTAACCAGATCTAATCTAGCAGAGACAGCAGGACTACCCCAGCTCACCGTGGTCATGTGTATATAGCAAGACGTCTCTTTACTGGTAGCAGATGGGATGCAGAGAGTGCTCCCAGCCTGTGTGCTTCCCGAGGCACCTCCTGGGACCATTTGAGCCACAAAATTCATTCTCATTTCCTCCAGGACCCTCACACAGCGCCCCGAGCTGGCTTCTCATGCTGCATTCCTCTTGTGCGAGGGCCCGGCTCGCCCGTCAGCCGCCTTGGCCTGCCATCAGGCTTTGGTCGCTCTGCATGAAAACTGTCCCATCTGGTTGTTCTGGATACGCCGTGCAAAATCTCCCTGCCTCTGCCTGGCCTCGCGCACGCTGGCTGTGGCACGTATTTCGGATTTGGGCACTCTAGCTGCAGGCAAACTCTGTTCTCCTTCAGTGGCGTGCTGGATTTGTCGGAGGGTATTAGGAAATGTTCCCATAGTGGGTGGAAGCACGTAGTGCATCTGAGGCGGTTGCTGTGGCTGTGGGGGACAGCTCTGGCCTGGCCCACGCAGTCTCTCCCGCTCGGGAGATCCTCTGCGCTGTTTGCAGCAGTGCTGCTGTGAACGCCGCTCACCCACACCGGCCTCGCATGACCGAGCCAGTGGCCAAACTGGAGTGCCTCAGCCCATCCAAAGGAATTTTAATTGAACCACCCTCGACCACTGCGAGCGGGTGTCAGTTTGTCAAGCCTTGGTGATGTTAGCTGGCGCCGGGGAGTGCAGTGGGTTCACATGCATGCTCTCTGTGGGACTGCAGAAATGCTTCCCGCTAAATGACTACATGTATGCCTTTGCAGTCATTAAATGTAGGAAGTGCCTTTGGCGTGCATGATAATACACCACTAGAGTTATCCTGGAAGCTGCTTCCCCCTTGCCCCAGTGTCTCTCAGCTCATCACACAGCAGAAGTTTTGCATGTGAGAGGAGCGGGATGGGGCCAATAGCAGGCTTAGCAAATCCAGCTTCAGCCCACCAAGGGCGAAGCAAGTTCTGATGCCGGGTCCTTAGATGTAAGGAGCTCTCTGTTAAATGTCCTCCCAGACAGACTCCATACAGCGTGGTATAGGGTAAGAGACAGATTTGGTATTAATCAGATCTTAGGCAACTTTGAACAGTACAGATTAAAACCAAACACCTAGAAGGGAAGAGTCTTAAGTTCCTCCGTGATGTGCTTGGCCCTGGAATGGGCAGGCAGCAGCATATGGAGGTAGCTTCAACCTGAGGTCTCCAGATACAGTCCTGCAAAAAGTACATTAAACAATGCTCTGCAACAGCACAATGAGGCCACCTTATGTGCTTGCTGCTTGTTCTCACACTGGTAGTGTGTGCTGTTCTCACACGCAGCTTCACACTCCCTGGTTATACATTAGGAACGACACATTCTTTAGCTCAAGTTTGAGTTGGACGTAGATTGAAGCCCGATACTACAAAGTACAGTTGGGGAGAAAGAAAACATCACTCAGGGACAAATATTTTCTGGTCTCGGGTTAGTAGGCAGAACATGTGACAAACCACTAAGTACTGTCGTGGATGAGCATTTATTGGGTACCAGTAGTGCAAGAGGAAATGAGGTCCTTGGCTCTCAAGACTTCTGAGACAAAGATACCAAACAGGCACCCTCAGTGCAAGAGATTTTCCCCAAGGAGGATGGCACTTCTGGAGATGTGGGGTGGCATGGTGTGCCTTTGCTGACAGGATTAGGTTCTAGGGGTCCCAAGGATGAAGTGTTTTTTGTGGGGGAGCCAGAAGCTTAGCAGAGCAGGAAAGGAGGTACAGGCATAGGCAGAACAGGAAAGGGCTGCTTTGGTGTGGGCTCAACAGAGGTGATAAATTGGGGGTTGAATAAGCAAGGTCCTACACTTCCATCATTGGTTGGATGGTCGCATCCAGACGGTAGTGGCCAATGGCTTAATGTCCGGATGGACATCGGTGACAAGTGGTGTCCTGCAGGGTTCCGTATTGGG
>NW_009232193.1:0-328 GCF_000690835.1 Fulmarus glacialis
CGCAGCTCAGGTGAGAGGAGGCTCATCCGATGGCTGCGGGGAGTCTGGAGCTGGACGTTTCCATCACCTTTAAGTCATGCTGGGTGTTTTTTTCAAAAAATAAAATAAGGGTGTCTGTAGGTGATGCTGCAGGGCTGCCTCCCAGCACTGGGACTCGCCCAGGCACTGCATCCCGCCGGGCAGCTACCCGTCCTCCTCCACGCGCGCCAATCGCGCCTTCTCTGCGGCTTTTGCTTTTTGTCCATCTTGGGCAAAAAATCCATCCCGGAGTGCACGGTTCAGAGACACCCCAGTAACTGGAGCACGCTGGTCCCTGGCGGCAGCATGG
>NW_009232193.1:389-1941 GCF_000690835.1 Fulmarus glacialis
CAGCGGCTGGATTTAACATGAAAGCCAGAGGCCAAGCCAGCAAAAAGGGGTCAGGGTTTCGGAAGCACACAGCAGCGCTTTTTTAATTTATAAATTAGGAAAAACCGGTCCCTCTCCATCTGCCGAGTCCCGCTGCATCCTGCCCTCCTGGTGTGGTCCTGCCACCGACGGGGCCAGCAAGCACGCTGCCCACTATGAACCGCACTGGCAGTGATGGGGACCTGCTCGGCAATGCCTGGGCGGGTGATCCCAGCAGGTTGCCCCCTTTCCACACCACGGCAGCTCCGCTAACAGCGTGCGACAGGCGGGGAAGGCCGTAAACCCCGTCCTGTTCAGGGAGTGCTCCCCAGCACCAGCACGGCGGTGGCTTTGCTTCTCCAGCCGACGCTGGAAACCGCACACTGAGGTTTTCTGCTCTCGCTCCGCCACGCGTCCAACCCACAGACCTGCACGCCAAGAGCAGGGAGGCGACGGCCAGCCCTGCTGCCCTCCTCGTAAAAATAATAATAATAATAAAAACAATAAAAAAAGCAGCTCTTGTGTATCTTCCATTAGCAGCTGCGAGCAGAGGCGTTTCTTGTTAACCAGCAGGAGAATCACTGCATATATGCGATATGTATATATATGCAATATATATTGGATATATATTGCCCAGCCTGCCTGCTCCGGCACCCACCCACGACGCAGCACCACAGCTCCCAGCAACACTTTTGGAAGAAACCTGTGGTTTTTGGAAAGCTGGCTCGACACCCTACCCGTGCAAAGCTGGTGGCGACTTGGTCTCGCCTCCCAGCGGTGCGGAGCACGGGCTCTGCTCTCCTACCGAGGAGGTCTCACTGGGACGAGAGCCTGAGACCCCTGCATGAACCACAGCAGCATGGGGTCTTGGCCACTGGCTGAGCGGGCACGGGACCAACGGGGCTCCCTATCGCAAGGAAAACAGCCTTAAAAATTAGAGGCTGGAGAAGGGCTCATGAGCCAAAGAAACCCACGGGTTTAGGACACGGTTGAAGGAAAGCCCAAGGGGAGTGCTGGCAGCAGCTGGGTTGCAGGACAGGGAATCCTCCGCAGTGCACGGAGAAGGGTCTTCCTTTCCAATGACCCTATGTGTCATTTCAGTTAATGAAGCCACTGTCTTCTGTAGAGGACACAATGGTTTTGCCTCCGCTGTGCGCAAAGTGGCTCTGATTACAAAACAGGGGAAGATGTTTTGGGAAAAAACAACATTTACACTCTCCTGCGGGTTTGGCAGCACGTCGTGTTATCGGGGTTTGAGCCTGCCTCTCCCCGGTGCAATGTCAACGGGCTACAGGCCACCGGCAACCGCAGCATCGATTCAGGGTTACCTTGCCTTGCTGGGGAATAAAAAAGGGGGGACAAAGCCCTTCCTCCCCGCTCAGAGTGGAGGGTCTTGCAGGAGGAAAGGGACGTACCCGGCAGAGAGCTGGCGGCAGGGCAGCTCCGCTCTGCCCACGGCGGGTTGGGGGTGGCCGAGGGCCCCCGAGCGACCGCGAGCGAGCGGAGCTGTTTCGGGGGGGGCGAGCAAAGCGCC
>NW_009232194.1:0-7654 GCF_000690835.1 Fulmarus glacialis
AGGCGGGTCACCTGGTCATAGAAGGATATTATGTGAATGTCTTTTTCCTAATCTTTCCACACAGAATTATATGCAGGCTTTTAAACGCTGCCTTATGACGACTTTGTACAATGGCACAGCTGCTGGAAATAATTTGTCTGTGGTCTCCTAGAATCAAATGTATTCACAGGCATATTAGGTTTGTGGCTCACAATCATCCTTTGTCAGTACGTATTTTCATCTTTCTTCTGCTTGTCCTGTCCAGCTAAGGAGATCCCTGGATGATAATAGAGATGACTGTTCGTAATTCTAAAGCGTATGGTCTTGCACATCAGTTGCTACTGAATTATAACCTATTTCTGTTAATCTTAAGCATTAAGGTATCCTTGTCCTCCTGTGTGGTATCCTAATTGATTCCTGTATGTCTCAACTTCATGTCATCAAGAAATGTCACCAGTATGTACCTACTTCTTGCAGTAAAGAAATACTAAATAAGATACTTTCATCTGGAATATTCTATACTTTCGTAAATTTTTATATATACACTGTCTGCTTAGTGATTTTTTAACTTGACAAAATGACAGGCTATTTTCCAAAATAACATTTGGCAAAGTGTGCCATTTTGAAATTAAGAAACAAAGCTGCATACCTACATTTCTTTTCCTTCTATTTAATTAAAACTCCATCAATTCATTATCACTGGAAGATCCAGAATGCTCCGTGATGTCCTCACTGCTCACCGAGATGTAATACTCTTTCTTACACTAGCACATTGTTTGAAGCTGAGAAATGGGCTCCTGAGTATCTTTGTCACCTACACAATTTATATCTAAGAGAGACCCTATGACTGCACTGAAATCCAGTTAAAGTTAATATTTTATCAGGGATTAATTTGGCTCGATAGTGTATAACTGTAGCATTGTAGCAGCATATGTTAAAAGCCAGAGCCTCACTGCACTAAGCAGTGAACTGGTACAAAGTTAAAACTTGGTTCACATCACAAGTAGCTCATTGCTGAGCATGTGGCCCTAATATTAACCAGTCTTTATAATTTGCCACTCCAAGTTTAGGAGTAGCTGTTCCACACAAAAATAAAGTGATCACAAGCTTCCACTGCGCTACCTGTGGAACAGCCCTACCGTGTTTTCAGACCTAGATTTGGCCAAAGCAATAGAGAGCATGAGGCACTCACCATTAAAAAATAAAATAAAATAAAGGGGTAATTACATTTTCCTGTAGGTGTTCTCAAGGTGAAACATGAGATTTTTTCTCAGTGCTGATGGGGGAAAATTCATGAGACTCAATAACAGCACTCCCTTTGGAGGCTTTGAAGCAATGGGTTCTGGGGAGAGCAGATTTAGGCTCACCAGATCTGGGCGTGAATCTCTGATTTCATAAGGGAAAAAAAAAAAGGCAAACTAACCTTGCAGCTTGTTTTATTATAGTAAATGTAAACCTTTCAATATTTATTTTGAAGTGCACTTCTATTCTGAAATACACTGTGCTATTAATGGCACATTTTTATGCAATAGGTCATATTTAGTTGCATTTTAAAGTTCATTTTATCATTCTGAAAAAATAAGTATTTATTTTCAGCCTGCGGAGTTAAGGAAGGATAAAAAAGAATGTGTTATGTCTACTGCTCCACTAATAAAATCTTTAAATACTTTTTTTTTAAAGTGGTTGTCCTGTCGCACTGGGTTTACACGGACCTTATTGCTCAGATTTGGGGGATGTTTGCTCTTTATGTTATCTGCACTTGCAACCATCTTCTCTTATTCTCAGCACATTATATTTGACAGATGTTACCTAGAGCTAGTTCAGTTTTTTGCAATGGCCAACCAAGTTATTTCTTGTTCATTTTATCTTCATCAGTGTCTTTTTTCAGGATTACCTTTTTGCCTTGTCTGATCTGTGAGATTTGAATTATACCTTGTCACCTGTGTAAGAATGCCTTTACTGCCTCAGAATAAGGCATGCTCCTGTGTGATCCTTTTGCCATTCTTTTAAAAGTGGAATGGGAGGGCATCAGAAGCTTACACAGTAGCCTGAGGATCCACAAAAGCCTCTTCTCATCTGTGAGGCCAAAACTGCAAAATGCTAATATTGGCCAAGTTGGAATACTTGGCACCATTCTTGGCACCAGTGGAGGGCTTTCATTCTGACGCAACCAGAAGAATGGTTAAGATGTTAAGATGAAGGCAGGACCCCTCAATCTAAGTGACCAAGGGATTTCAGCACAGACAAAGTCCCTAAGTCAGCATTGCTGTTCCTTGAGCTATGAAAGCTGTCTCTTGTGGTAGCAGCATCAAGGTGTTTTCCACTGGCAAATGACCCTTTAATTTTCTTCACCTTTTCAAGAAGTAACATTAGCTGTGTTCTCTCTGGGTTTGACAGTCTGTTTGGGCAACAGGATCAAACAGGGACTGGCCAAAGGACTGCAAGCTTCACATCAGTATCATGGAATTCCACTTCATCTGAACTGCATGCAAGGCTTTCCGTCATACCTAAAGGTGTTCACTCGAGTGAGGACTTCACCACTCAACTATCCTTTTTTAAATTTGTTAACATGGAGAGGGTGTGCAGAGCTTTTCTTTCTCTCTTCCAGAATTTGATTAGCCCTTGGCAGAGGGGCACAGAGAACTGGACTCATTAATTGGTAGTTCATCTACCGGGCCTCCCGAACTTTCTCAAAAGCTCTGTCTCAGCTCTACCAGTGGATCAGGAGTGGTATCTCTTTGACATAGATCAGTTTGGGTCCCACAACACTAATCTCAGTCTTCCCTGAACACTATCATGAGAGTAGTTCAGCGATTGGGCTGCCTCTTGGACAATTCCCTGGTAGCGTGGTTAAAGCATATCGTCCAGGACTTTTGTTGCCAGTTTCAGTCAAGGTAAGGCAGGACAAAGGATGCCCATGGCAGTGGTGGGGCAGAATTTTAATATCGAGGCCTCATCCCTTTCTCAAATAGACTTCTGCTGCTACTCCTGTACCTGTTATTGCAGAATGTGGGCTGTTTGGCTCATCTCAGTCTTGAAATGCTTTTCTCCATGCTGCAGATGCAGGAAGACTTGCTCTTTCAGCACTCCTATTTCTCTCTAGTCAGAGACAACCTTGTAAGTAATGGAAGGGAATTCACGTTACTAACGAGGCTAGGCTTTTGGGTTGATGAGTTTGTTGGTCTTTCTTCCCTTCCCATCAATTCAGACCGTTCTGAGTTACCTGCTCAAACTGAAGCAGTCTGGTGCTTTGTTGTAAGTTCTTTACCCTTACTGAAGTCAATTTAACATCTGTCTCAGCCTTGAGCTCTAAGATTATCGAGATGTTTCCCTCTGCCAGGCCAGTGAGTTATGGGAATTTGAATTTGGTGTTCCACGTTCTCAGGGATTCTCCTTCTCCATAAAGGTGGCTTGCTTTGTTGTCATCTTCTCTGTTAGAAAAATGAAAGAAATTCATACCCCTGTGGTTGTTCCTTCTTTGACCTTATTCTTCAAAGACAGACCATCTCTTAAGATGCAACCATCATTTTTGCTGAAGGTAGTGTCCTAGCCTCACTTTGATTTATTTATGTTTTCCTTCATGTTCCTTTATGCTTCACAGAAACATGCCTTATTTTCTATCTTTAATAGGATAAGAGCTCTTTTTGTATTTGTAGTCCAGGCTTTCTCAGAACATACAGACTGTGTATATCTCTGATAGATCCAGTGGTTATCTAAATGGATTGTTGGGTGTTTCAGTATTTGCTATAAAACTTAGGAATCGATACTTCCAACTGAGTATACAGCTTCTGTGGGACTGTTGAGTTACTGAACTGCTATATATCTACTGTTCTTTCCCCAGGCACTGTGCCATCTCTGATGAGCTGCCTCAAGAGCTGCCACAGCACTTGGTACAGTCAATCTAGAAGTGCTGTTTGCATGAGGGACATCAAGAACCTCTGCTAGATAATTTATGGCAGGTAATTGTATAAAGTCACACAGTGTGAACAAAGATGTGGATATTAATTGGAGAGTGAAGAAAAGAGAGAAGACATTCTGAGCTCTATTAGCAGGGTTTCCTTCAATGTTTCAGATGGTGTCTCTGTGGCTGAGAAAGAAATAAAACGGTTTACGGCATGCTATGGTTTTTATGCCTTTGTGCCAAAGGTGATGACAACAGTGTGAATACATCCTCCATGGTTACTGCAAAAGGAAAATCTCCGCAGTCTGGAGTGATAAGGTGTAGGTGTACCCTCAGAACAGATTTATTTATAGGCCATCCTAAAGAAGACTACTTACTGGTAAATTATGTTTCTTTCTCGAAGGCCAATCTCTATTCTCTATTCCACCTGTGAATTACCATTAAAGGATAATAGGGCAGCAGTCTGTATCAACAAAGATGGAATTAAGCTTATAATAATAAACAGTATTATCGTTGTTTCTTACTATAAGCAAAGGGCCAAAAGAAGATAGTTGCCTCTAATACAGAATTTGCAGAGAACTGGTAACAACAAATATAAAAAACATTTTTATATCATGATTTGATACAGGAGACACTGAGATGTTAAGCAATGGTTTTTACAGTGTTTTTCAAGTTGCTCTTCAGAGAGACAGATGTTTTCTAAATCCTTTTTGGCAGTGCATTGCAAGATTTGTCCATATTGCTTATACCTTTAAAGTGACAGCATGGCCTGACAGTAAATGTCATCAATAGGTTTATCCTTGAATCATACCTTTAAAGTGACAGCATGGCGTGACAATAAATGTCATCAATAGGTTTATCCTTGAATGCGTTCTTTTTCACATGCTAAACTGTAAGTTTGTATGTAGGATAGGTTTGAAAGTGGTGTATTTAGGTGTTAGTGGTGACAACCTGAAGACTTCAGCCAGTGCCCTAGGCTTTGGTTTCAGTAGAAGTGCTGTGTTCCTTAATATAAATTAGGAAGTCTTCCAGTGTCCATGGAAGGACTTGATCTTAGCACTACCTCATGGGAATCCCATCTTCCAGATGGCCAAGACTGTTTTTGCTGAAAGAGATGCCAAAGGATCCAGTTTTACTTTGATTCTTCTATTGCCCATGAAATGGCCACAGATGCAGCTGAGGATCTAGTCTGTCCCTGAGTCGGCAATGCAGAGGTCATGGATGCCTGAAGAATTTCCTGGTCTGTAGTTTTGCTGAGATTGATCATCCTGTCATCCTCTCTGCAATTTCTGACACCTCTTGAATCCTCGTGGACGGCCCGAAGAACTGACAACCTTCAGAAAGAACAGCCCCAACATCAAATTTTTCCTAGTACATAAACTCATGCTTACTCCTCCAGCTTATCTTCAGCTGCTTTCTGCAGTAAGAGCAGAAAACTGCGTGTGCTCCCTCTCTTAGCTCTAGTCCGAAGTCAGCATGTTTCAGTGGAAAGCTTTAAAGCTTTCCAGCCCCATTGAATACTTATTTTAGGGCTTCTGCTACAGGTCAGTTCTACAAGCAAATAAATTACAGGCACAGATGTAGTACAGCTAATTGTACAGCTGACTTCCTCCTTAATAATGCTGAACCATCACTGCCTGAGGCAGCCAGATGTACCTTGTAACTTAACGCAGTTTCAACAAGTGTAACGTCTCTGAAACATAGTTACCTACACAGGACACTGCTTGGACTAGACACTTAAATACAAGCTATTTATCATACTAAATTTTGGCTCTTTACAACTGTGATTTCAATTTTCTTTCATACATTGCAGATAATTATATTTAATTCTTCTTGGTTTGCACTTTTTTTTTTTTTACCAGACCTTGTTATTTCCCATTTCATTCCTCCCTCCTTTCATTGTTAACTTTTTTACACTTGAAAACCATTGCTTAAAAAGAGATGTATTGGGTATGTTTCTCATCAAGGATACTTCACAGGGTTTTGCTTTTAAAAGTAGTTCCTGCCTTCTAAAAAGGAAAATATTTACTGCAGCATCTTCTCTTTAAATCACCGAAACAGAATATTAAAACAAAAATCTTCTTTAAATATATGGAAGAACTGCGAGAGCAAGGCAAGCAATGCATTCCTTGAGGAGTCAGGAGGGATAAGTATTCACCAGAACAAACGAGGGCATGCCTTTCAGCTGCCTCATTTGTACACTGATTGGACTTTAGGTAAAACATGGTGTCTGGAAAAAAAACCCCAACCTTTGCCTTGGAGATGCTTCTGTGGAGATTCCTGCCGGCATGCCCTCCAGAAGGAGAAGTTGCATCGGCTGGAAAGGTTCAGGGACCTCCGCCGAAACTCGGACAATGTCGTGAGGAGCCTTGGACAAGTGAAGCGTCTCTGTGGAGGCAGCCTGCTCAGCCCACATGGCTCTGCTTGTGGCATGAAGGTAAGATTGCAAATTAAATCCTTTTTCACATTTTATAAAGTCATTTCCAATGCTGCTGTTCTTCCTCCTGACTGAATTTCTCCTGCCAGTCTTACTGATTTTAAAAAAATAATAGTTTTGAATGTTTTTTCTCTCCTCTCTTGCTGTATGAGAGACCCACATAAATGAGTAAATTAACTACTGGATGATAAAAAGAAAACTGATTCTACACAAAGGCTTGTCTTGCGTGTAAACCAATAATCAGTACAGTCAGTATAGGACTGAGAGCTCCTATAACAATTGTAGTATTATGAGTAAAAATTGTTAAAAGAAACTATTTTTTTAACTGAGTTACCCACTGACAACTTACTTAAACAACATCTTAAGATACTGTGGTCTTTTTTTTTTTTTAATTTGCTAATTTTTTAAGCTTTATTTTTCCTTCCCTGCTTATTCTGAAATTCAGGAAAATGCAGTTTTCTTTGCAAAGCTTGTTGAAAAGGAATCTCATTTAAAATTACATTATTCTTCCTGAATGTCCGTATTTGTACCTCACAAGTTAAACATGAATACGTTGGGAGTCTTTTTCCTTGCTGAATAATTTGCACCATTTATCTCTTACATCCATAGGACCTTTGGACTGAAGGGTGCATTCTTCTCACCAAGTCTAATTGTGTTTTCTCAGTGCAGACAGGCAGCATCAAGGCCCATCTTAAAAGCACCTGGGGTTTTGATGGTCTTTCTTTGTAGAAGGCTGTTCCAGAACATCACTGATGTAAGTTTAGAGACCTGCTTTTAATTTCTAACCAAAGCCTAGGATAAAAGGCTAGCTATAATACTACATTTTTTATTTAAATAGTTCTCTTCTGTCACTGATGCTTGTACATCAAATTCCAGATGAGATCTGACCCGTCTTTAGATAGTGGTATTATTACTTCTCTATCTATGGAAAACTTCTTGTCTGGCACATCACAGGATCCCATTTGCCTTTCATGCCTGAAGCATACTGGTGGCTTAGAGTCATTCTGTGAATTACTAGTATGCTCACTTCTTTCTCCTCAGTCAATTAAAACTGATGAACTCCTAAGTTACGGTGGACCTTTTTTCTGTCCCCAGGATAGAATTCATCTTGCTTGACTTTAGTTGTCTAAATGCTGGGTATCAGGAATAAATCACCTAAACACTCTCTACAGTCAATGCAGGAAGAGAAAGAGGCATCTCCAGAGGTGCATTCAAAGATGGCTGGGATAAATCACCTCCTGGATGTGCTTTTTTCTCTCTATCTGTTGACAATACAGAAAGCCTAGACAACCAGCTCAGTCTCAGTGATGAATATAGGGAGATGAATATCCCCCCCC
>NW_009232195.1:0-1135 GCF_000690835.1 Fulmarus glacialis
GGGGGAAAGTTGTGGCCCCGGGCAAGGCCCGGGCCGTCAGCCCAGCCGTAAAATACACAAAATGAACGTTCGCGGCTAGGAAAAGTGATTCAGTAAGTCGCCTTCCCTCGCAAGACGGAACGAGTATTAACATAAATCTACCTTCATCCCTCCTGATTTATAGGGATTAGGAGACACCGACATTTACTGCGGGATTGCACTTCATTCTGTTTGCCGCTCCGGTTTAAAACTTCCTCCCCATATTCTAGGTTTACCTGCTGTATTTCCAGGCACACAGTGATAAACACTACTATGTTCTCCGGTTAGGTTTTTGGTTTTTTTTTTTTTTTAAAAAAAAAAAAAACAGGGGACTTTTTCCGCTTTGAAATTTATTTAACTCAAAATTGAACGCATCCTTAGGATTTCTGTTTAGCAGAAAGGCTTTTTAGTAAACTATATACACAATCTGAATTCCCTCGTAACGCCTAAATAAAAATTATTTCACAATGCATTTACAAGAAATGATGCAAAAAGAAAACAAAACCAAAGAGAAAACAAACAAACAAAAAAAAAATCCAGATACAATAAAGTTTTACAAAACCCAGGAAAAAAAAGAAAAAACATTGCAGCCTCCAAAAGAAAAAAAAAGTTTTATAAATAAACAAAAAAAATTTAAAAAACCCCAAACAAAAACCAAAAACGCGAGAACATCTACAAAAAACTTTTAAGTGTTGTTTTGGATTTGCCTTAGTACATGAGTAATAAATGAGAACTGTTTCCCCATCAACTTCGAGTTAATTAGGCAATAAAAAGCCTTCGCAAGAAGCGATCCGTGACTGAAATCGTAGCGGTTCCGCGCGGTATAAAAGTTGGCATCGCCTGCAACTTTGTATGGTTATTATTGATATTTTTTTGTCTTTTCGCCGTCGGTTTTTTTTTTTTCCTTTCTCTTTTTCTCTCTCTCTCTCTCCTCTTTTGCAAATAAACGCTCTATGTCTCTTGGGTGAATGATAAATACTGTACAAAAAGTCTCGATAAAACACAGAAGTTCAGGCTAAAACTAGTTTCATAAACTAGTCCTTCTAAAAAAAAAAGGTAAGTAAAGCAACCGTTACCTTTTTTCTCTCTCGTTATTATTATTATTATTTATTATTAT
>NW_009232196.1:0-8189 GCF_000690835.1 Fulmarus glacialis
CAGCAGCGGCCCGGGAGCGGGGGACGGCGGCACTGGCGACAGCTGGGAAGCGAAAGCAGGCTTCACCGCCGGCACTGGCGAAAACGCCAGGATGTCTTGCTCGAACCAGAGCTCCTAGTCAGGGAATGGAAATCAATACTCAGAAATGGAAAAGTAAGGCCTGAAAGCTATCATTCTGAAGCTTAGAAGTCTCCCCTTCGCTGTCACGTGTTTCAAAGTTCATTTTGGCTGCTACTTAATTGTGACGAAATGACCGACTCACCCCCTCTTGCAGAGGCGGCTGCCTGACGGTGAGGCTCATTCCCAGATCTGGGGAGGGAGGAGCTGGCTGCCTCCCCGAGCGCGGGCTTCTCAGCTGCGGGAGGGAGGAGCTGCATTTGTGCACTGGTGGTGTGAAAAAACGAAAGAAAAATGGTCTCGCTAAATTTCTAGCACTTGCCTTAGAACATGAACACTCACGTTCTCAGTGAAACTTCAACTTCTCGGTGAAACAGCTGTTAAGAGTTTCTGAATATAATCTGGCAGTATATTACTTATTTGCCATTTCCATAATCAATGCTAAGAATCTTCTTCAGCTTGACTTTCACAGAAAATGTCTAACCGTGTTAAATCTAGCAAAGGTGCATTCCATGGTGCACGGTTCTTAAGCGTGCTGTTACAGAACTTGCCGAGTGCCAGCCCTTTTGGGGCTAATTAACTTGCTTTCTCAGGTACTGTCATGTGCATGCTGATCGTGAATCAACCTTTAACACACTCAGGACCACAGACCATAGGAAATTCATAATAAACATTATGTTTAGGTAGTGGCAGCCCTGTCCAGCACAGTCCTGGAAGATGGGTTTGCCACTTAGCTTCATTTAGCTCTGAAGTACCTCTGGAAATTTGTCACACACTGTAGTTTCTAGCATAACACTTATCTAGGAATTCTGTGTTCCCAACTTCTCACTTGCCCTCTCTTCGCTCCTTCCCTACAAGAAACAAAGAACAACCTGGAGGAGAGATGAGGCGTCCACAAATCAGGGAGAGTTCCTCTCTTCAGAAAGTCATGAGGATGGTGTTTGTATATGAAGTAGTACGCAGATGGATAAGGGTAGCATATGTCATTGGGCTGGTGGAGAGGACCCTAAACATTGGTTTAAACAGATGATAGGTTGGGCTCAGGTAACTAAATGACACCAAATTACATTATGTGGATATATGCAAGACTTACAAAGAACGAAAGAACAGTTTTACGACGGGAAGTGACACTCTCTTTTCAAGCAGTGCTGCAAGTCAGTGGAAGGACTTTTTAAATTTTTTTTTTTAACCATGCAGGTGCTCAGACACTGACCACAGTTTGCCCAGGGAGGCCATGCAACCTCCGTCCCTGGGGTGTTCAGAACCCAACTGGACAAGACCCAGAGCAACTTGGTGTAGCTTCCGAGTTGGCTATGCTTTGAGTGGATGGTTGGACTAGATGAGTTTCAGTGATCCCTTCAAGCCTAAATTTTTCTGTGATTCTATGAAATAAATGCTGGTCTCATCCTTAAACAGAGAAAACCCCCAAACCCAAAACAATCAAAACAGTGGCCTTAAGTGGATTCCTAGAGAAGAGCAGGAACAACGCACAATTCGTCATCTCAGAGCTCTTCTACTTCAGTTTGGTTCCTTCTTAAATATGTGGTTTAATCAAAATGTAGAAATAGGTTAAATAAGCCAGCTGAAAGAGTGCTGAACACAGGTCAGTCTTGAGAAGATGTAGGGGATGAAGTGATGATAGATTATTTTTTTATTTCTGTAAGAGCAGAAGCTGCAAGTAGTTTATATAGATCAGCTGAGAGGATGCCTCCTAAAGAGAAACATTTTTATCGGTCAGCATTTTCTGGCAACAGGCCTAAATAATCCCTTTTACCAACATTGTTTTGTGGCAGCAGGCCTTGCTAGGTCTGGAAGTTGGTGAAGGCCACAGCAGCGTCACAAGTGAGGGAGGGATGAGCTGAACAGATGTATGCTGAGGCCGCCCAGCTGCATCCTCTGAGCTATCTGGAACACACGGGCACGTCCCCCGTGACAATGTTTCTTTCCATGCAGATGCTGCTCTGCTGTATCAGACCGCCTCACAGGGCAGCTTGTATCCGCTGTGAATTTATATAAGCCGTAGTACGTTTGCTTTAAGTCAGAATTTGCGTCGGTAGAGGGCTGAACCTCTGTCGCTATGCATTCCCTCCTATAGCTGTAGAAATAAACTGCTTCTACCTGACCTGAATCTGCAAAAATTAAACTGTGTGTTTATTCTTCAAGTCTTCATCCTCATTTGCAAATGATAACTCTGTTTGTGGTGAGCTATATCTTTAGTGATTTCAATCTAAACAACCACTGTGGGCTTGCTTAATTTTTGTCTGCACTTTCACAAAAATAATTTTCCCCAAATACCTCTTTTCTTATGCTTTAATAACATACAATTAAGTTCTACATAAGCTAGGCAATATTTGTGGATATGTATGTATTTAGGTATATAAGCATATGTATATATCCAATTTATTTAAACATCATTCAAACAGTAAAATCATTGAGGGGTGTCAAACCAATCTGTAAAAGTTAGCAAACATGGAGGGGGGTGAGGCTGTGAATAAAAAATACGCACGGATTCTCCAAAATCACTTACTAGTATGCAAATAAATTTCATTGACTTACACCAAATATCAGTACAACTGTAACCTGGTTAAACACCTGATGGGTAGACAGAGTGCTTTTAGTCAGCAGCCCCAAAAACACTGATGGAAGCACAATAAATCACTGTTGTGTGGGTACAACTGAATATATAATTATTCTACAGCTTGTAACAATAGTAAAAACTTTTGTGATAGATGAGTAGATGATCTTATCTGTGATGATTACCTTTTTTCTGCCTTCAGTCCCCATAACCATTTGCAGATAAATTGTCCTCAAGTCATGTGAGGAAATGGCAGTAACAGCTGTCTGACAAAGGTAATATTGCAACTTTCTAAAATTATGCCAGCTACTGACCTCAGAGTGAACCAGCACTTGCTAAGGTGCAAGACCACGACTTCAGCGTGTATGGGCAATGTTGATAAGCTTGAACTACAAGCAGGGGTAATGCACTTAACAACCTAGACAGCAGATGAGCGTGAAACATGTGGAAAGGGTAGGTGGCTCCTGAGAAGATCTCGTCTGGGATGCCCGCTCCCAAAGGCTGTTAACAGTACGGCCCTGGGAAGCAGGGGGCTCTAACAGTTCAGATATAGATATGGGTCCAGGTATCAGCTGTGCGTTGCATTTGGCCACTTGCCAGACTGCAGCCATCCTGAGCAAGGTTTTTCCCTGCCCTTCGCTGGGGCAGTCATTTGCATGTGTGTAATCGTTAAATGCTATGTCCCTAATCTGCTGTATTCTTATGTTGAATAGGAGTACCCACAGAGTAAGCACAGAAAACCTAGACCATTTTGTGGCACCCCAGCTTTAACATTTCCTGCCTTCAGAGATGCTACAAGCATGGTCCTCAAGTCAAGCCTAAGGGAAATTTTTCTGGAAAGTGTTCGAAGTGCTCTTGGAGGGTCTGCTACGGCAGGGTCTGCTGCAATGGAGATAGGTATGTGAGAACTAGGGAGACAGATGATAGACCAGCTTAAGTCGACTGGGAGTTCAGTTTGTTAATTCAACAGTACATAAAATAAGTTGACAAAAATGGTCAGAAGAGAATACTACCAGGAAAATACCTGGCTCTATAAAGACTAGTGGTAACAAAGCTGTTCTCTTGGTGGTTTATAGCTAAATGCGTTCCTGCTGGGGAAGATCACAGTAAAGCTGGGCACCACAAAATTCAAGTTTTTCACACGTTAATTACAATATTGAGGTGCTGCTTGTTCAGTTCAGAGGAAAAATAAATTAAAATGCTGATGGAGTATTCTATCGTCCCCATTTGTGGCACTTGGAATAGTGGCCACTTTATTAGATAGCAGCTATGTGTTTTCCAGAATGATTTGACATACTGTCAGACTGCAGAAAGCAGCTGAGGTGGTGAAATATTTTTTTTTTTTCTTTTAGCACCAAAGTTGCAATGTATGCTGCTGTCAAAAAAAAGAGACCATACAGGGGCAAGGACTTTGCACTTTACAAGCCTGGGAGTGAAATTTTATATAATTAATAAATAATCCTAAATTATGCAATTTATCGTGGTTTTGGGGTTTTTTTTGGGGGGTACACAGAAGATTAAAAATGCAAGATTAAAAATGCAAAATTAGAAAGCAGTGCATCTCACACTGTATCCATAATTAAAGATGTTTTTTAATGCTCCTGACATTTGGGAGAAACACTTCACCATAAATTAATTTCTCTGGGAACATGAAAGATAACTTCTTGTTTGTCTTCTGGCTTTTTGTGCCTCACACCACCATCAAGCACTAATGTGTCAAACTGAAAATTATGTATCGCCCTAGTGATATCAAGTGTTGGTTTTTTTGTTGTTTTTCAGTGGCCAAGAGTGGCTCAGCATTTGTGATAAATTGAGTTAGTAATTTGATTGCATGTAGTCTCTTCATCTTTTAATAAGAAGCTGTAACTCTCATTCAGCTGCCACTGAATGTGTGCGTGCGCTATTCAAAAAATAATATTGACAAAATTAGGGCCTTGTGATATATACTATATGTAAGAATAACTGTCATCAAGATTTTGCTACAGATGACGTGGGAGGACATCTGTTTTCCTAATGATTTAGGTGAAGCAGTATGGGGCCCTGCCTGTGGCAGTTCTGTCTTGTCTTCTTTTAGTCTCAGCTCTTCATGATTTGAAACTCAGGCTAATCTCCTGTTGCTTGAACTGAGGGCTGTTATTCTGTAAGTAACAACATGTTTTCTTGCATCTTCCTTTGATGAATCTGGTATTGGTCAGGTTTTAGACTAGACAATTCTGTGAACTGGTCCTGTGCGGGGATATACATCATATTGTGTGTCTTGTTCGGTAAGGATATATGAAATACTAGCTAAGAGACATCTACTTTCCTGTCCTTTTATGTTTAAGCTATGTCTGTCTTTGGTTAGGTTTCACTTTCTAGTTGGAGTCCCACGAGACACTGTGTGTGTGCTAGCTTACGTAGACTTTTTCTTCCTCAGGTGGGAAGTGGATAGCTTTCCCAATAGCTTTGTACTTAGAAATGACACCATGTGTTTAACTAGCTGGCATACCTGTCATACAATTGCATCAGTTTTCCCTGCCTAGGGAGGAAAGTTAAAGGAGTCACATTTGTTTTGAAATACAAGCTCCTCAAATTGATGAGCAGGCGCTCAACCAGAATGATTCTAGTTACCCACTGAGTAATCCCAAACAACAGTCTGGCGCTGCACAGCTATGTACGTAATGAAATGTGGAAATAGCCTGTGGAAATCAGTTGTTCTAGTTCCCAAGACTAGTGCTGAGACCATCCATGGCCCTCTCAGTACCAGGGCAAGTTCTGTGCATGTGCCTTCAGTCTCTCAGTCTTTTGGTTACCCAAAGAGGTGTTGAGTAGGATGCTTGGTGGATCAACATCTTGAGCATGCAATAATATTCATCTGAAAGTGCCTCCACATGGCCAATGGCAGAACTCAACCAGTACAGTTTGAATATTGAGTGTTCAGCAGACAGTCTGAACACAGTTTCCAAACAATTCATGGATCAAATATAATAATGAACATAATTGTTAGACAAAGTGTTTTGTAGAAATCCTGATCTTTGGTAGGTGAATCTTAAACTGGCAAGAGGATCTAGACTTCAATTTACTAATGTGTTTTTAACTTTATTAGTTACCCCATTCAATTAAAGACATGTATAAACCTTTGAAAAATAAGATCTTGCATTTGTAAGATAAGTCATTCGCAAGGAATAGCTTGTTCACCATTAGATGCAATAATTTGAATCTTGTTGTTCTTAACTTTTCAGTTTGCTGTCAAAATAGTATTTTATAATATTATAATATTATTTTAATAATAAATGGTGCCTACATCTTTTCGAATTAACAGAAATGCAACTGAACTTTTGTACCTTAGTTCTGCTCTATTCCAAAGAAAAAGTTTGTGTCTAGCGACTAAAGATACACTGTTACTGTATAGCTAGATGGCAGTATTCACATTGCTTTGAGAAAAAACAGGGTTATTTGAAAGATTTTCAGAAAAATCTCACTGCTCTGTGACAGTTAAATGACATGGTCCTATTTTGAAATGTGCTGCATAAGAATGTCTGAATACCTAATACATCTGAAAATCTGACCACTTCGTTTAGCTGTCTAAATCTGAGACGCATAATTTGGCCCTACAGGTAATAAATATGAAATGTAGTATTTCCCTGTTGATCATTTTATCTGATTACGTGTCTACATCTTTCAAAACAGGCCAATACAATATTTTAAATTATTATTTTAATTTGAGAATTTTATAAATAAGATACTGCAATAAAATAAAATTAAATTAAAACATTCTTTTTACATACATACTCCATTTGATTAAAATTTGAGGAAATATTATTGGAAAAGTTGAATCTTTGGCATTGACTCAGCAGGCCTTGAATCATACTTAAAGTTATCTTTCACTGTTTTTCTTCAGTAGAAAACCTCCCAAACCTCATTTGTTTGATTACAAAAGCAAGTAAATGGAACACAGTAAAATGCACAAGCTGTTGAACATGTCTATAGTAACAGACTAGTCTGTAAACACAGGGAACAGGGAAACAGATTCCAGCTTCAAACCCCAAGAAGTTACTTTAAACAGCATTAGAGGGAAACATATGTTTATGCTGGTATCATGAAATGCTACAACAAGCTTTCTTTGATTATGTAGGAGTTTTCTTCCTTTCAGATACATAACAAAATACCTATTCAACAAAGTCTTTCTGAATGTCCAACAAGCTCCTTCTATCTATCCCACCAAGTCTTACCTATTTTCATCAGGCATAACACCACCACCTCTTTTCTTGCCCTATAAGGAGACAAGGACACCTTTCAGAATGTTACAGCATTTTTCTTCCTACTCACTGAAGATGTTTATTTGTCTAGTCCAGGCTACCGTGCACAGTGGCACAAGCCTTCCTGTCCCTAATGTGTCAGCCCATGTGAAGGTGAGCCTGGGAAGACCCGGGACAGGGGAGCTTGGACCCCACTGGCTCACACAGCCCGAGGCTTACACAGAGCTTCTACTACGAGCAAAATTGTGGGCTGGCTCCACCTTGTCCTCTCAGCTTTCTGGAGGATGACCAATATCCTGAGGCTCATTTGCTAAGAAGTCTGCTTTGCAATTACATGCAACCTTGGATGCCTGATGCTTTATGAGAAACAGAGTTTGCTTGCACTCAGCTGAAGACCAGAGTGAGTTGCAAGGAGATGAGTGGCAAAAAAGCACAGAGTGAGACCAGGAAGATATGGGTATGGGTATGGGTAAGGAGGAGACAAGCAGGTTTGGGCAATGATTTCTGTGCAGCACAGGCAATATTTTGTAAATCAAAGAGACAATAATCTGGGCTAAATAGTGTTACTTTATGGTATATTTGCTGTTGGATGCAAGATGCTGTGTAAATGGCCAGTGACAACTGTGGATTGTTTAGGTCATTTGAAGGAGCATCTTGGAAAGTGTTAGAAAAGCTGAGTACTCTAGAGGTTTCTTCTACACTTTATTGTGTGCTGACTCTTCTGCATGAACAGAGTTGTGAATTCTTTACTTGCTCTCATTCTTGTAGGCAGTTGTTCACATATTCATTTCAGTTGACTGGAGGTTAGCAAATGTGATGCCCATGTACAAGAAGGGCCGGAAGGAGCATCAGGGGAACTACAGGCCGGTCAGCCTGACCTCGGGACTGGGGAAGGTTATGGAGCAGATCATATTGAGTGCCATCACACGGCACTTGCAGGACACCCAGGTGATCAGGCCCAGTCAGCATGGGTTTATGAAAGGCAGGTCCTGCTTGACTAACCTGATCTCCTTCTATGACAAGGTGACCCACTTAGTAGATGAGGGAAAGGCTGTGGATGTTGTCTACCTAGACTTTAGTAAAGCCTTTGACACCGTTTCCCACAGCATTCTCCTGGAGAAAATGGCTGCTTATGGCTTGGATGGGCGTACTCTTCACTGGGTAAAACACTGGCTGGACGGCCGAGCCCAGAGAGTGGTGGTGAATGGAGTTAAATCCAGCTGGCAGACATTCACAAGCAGTGTTCCCCAGGGCTCAGT
>NW_009232197.1:0-3492 GCF_000690835.1 Fulmarus glacialis
GAGACAGTGTCGAAGGCTTTGCTGAAGTTAATATACTGAAATACCTGTATTTTTAGCACTGATTTATTTTGTTGTGTGAATACATCTCCAATGCAATTTACTAGGATTTAGTAATCCTAGTTTCAGTTTCTCCCTGTCTCCAGATTTACTGGTTAAAAAAGGACTGAAGAAAGTCAAAGAAGTTCCACACAACCTATGAACCTAGAGGAAATACCAGATGAATGTAAGTATCTTTACATTTCTGTCCTTGCCCTTAATTTCTGTCTGAGCTTCAAGTGATTTCATCAAGGATGGAATTAGTCAATGGGCACAAATTAAAAAACATGAAATTCCATCTGAACATGAGAAAAAATATTTTTACTATCAGGGTGCTCAAAGACCAAAACAGGTTTTCCCAGATAAGTTGTGGATTCTCTACTTTTGGAGATGTTCAAACCTGACTGGACACATCCTGGATAACCTCCTTTAGCTGACCCTGCTTAAGAGGTGGAAGGCGTAGGATGGACTAGGTGATCTCAAGAGGTCACATCCAAACCTCAAAAATTCTGTGGTTCTGTGAATTTTAGTTGTGTTAATATGAGGGATTTAACATCCTCAGAATACCTCCTTGTTCGTGTTTGAATAAAGACAGGTCAATCATTCATTTGTCTATGGCACAAAACATTTGAGTTTCAATACGGAAACTTAGCGGTGAAGGAGATCTCACATTATATACGAGAGAGACAAATTTAAAACAAAAAAATACAAACAAAACAACAACAATGAGGAACTCTGTAAAATCCTTGCTCCCTTTATAAGCCTGGCTGCACATCACTTCTGTAAAGAAGCCAAAACTTAGGAGCTGTAATTTTAGTTTTGTTATTTCGGCTGAATGGCAGCTGAGCTGCCACTGTAGATAGTAGTCTTTAAAAAAGCATAGGAAATACTCTTTTATATGTGTGTCTTTATGGCTGAATAGATAATCTTCTAGAAAGGAAGTATCTCTTTTAAATCTAAACCAGGCTGGTTTACCAGTTTTGCATTCTATTTAATTTTTGGTAACAACTTTATGCAGTTATTTTGCTTATAACAAAAATTTTGTTTTTCTGAGTGTATAGAGCCATCCTGGTTTTCTGAATAACAACTGAAATACCAGAACTAATTTAGGTCTCTTGAAATAATTTTCTTGATTTATTTAAAATAAAGAAACCCCATTCTAACTGCTTAGGACTGAGCATATTTTGGGGACACAGAGCTGCTCTAGCCAAACTTCTCCTTTACCCACAAATATTTTGAACTGGACTGTGAATGTTGAGATCCTACCTACTCTTCAGTGTTTAAGATCACAGCTAATTATTTTAAGAACAGGGCTTGTTCAAACATTTCCATCCAACATGACATACTAATTAACAGAAAATCATTCTTTCCTATGTGAAGAGAATGATTCACTATGATGTGCAGTCCAAGTATATTTGTAATAAGAACTGATTAAATTCACACATTCTGTGTTACTTCCAAAACTATAAATAATTTTTAAAAAACAATCTTAGCTCTTCATTACAAAAAACCTAGAGATAATACAATAATGGATCATGAATCATCAGCTAAACAAACACCTGAAGACTGGTTGAGAAACTTTGTTACCGGTAGGTATTTAAGACAGCAGACCAACATGTTACCTCATCTTGCACAAAGTACCAACTTCAGAAGTGTCATGGTGGTTTCCCACAGTCTGGCTAACACCACAGGCACCAAGTTAAATTAATAATATCTGCAGTTAATATTTTGTCATATAAGGTGAGCAAGAATTACAGAAGTTATTGAAGGTGGAAATGTTAAAATATTCGATTTACAGCTGCATATTAGAAAACACAGAGGATATATTTTCAGAAGTATGGTTTTGTTCAAATTTTGCCTTAAAGCTGTGATTTGACACAATAGTACTAAATAATAGAAACAAAAGCAGAGAAGTACAGATGGCAGTAAATAGGGAACATGTAATAAGGAGTCAGCTCTAAGACAGAAAAGTAAAAACCCTGGAAAGTAAAAGGAATTTATGTTAACTCATATATGATATAAAAAAGGAAGACAAATAACAGTTTCTCTATCCGTACGCTACACACAAATAATATATATATACATAAGACCTAATCTCATCTTCTATATATCATCCAGCTGAGGCAGTAAGTAAAACTGCCAAGAACAAGAGGAGAATGATTGTTCAGCACACTGTTGTGTGTACAATCTACATTAAAAAAAAAAAAAAAAAAGAAAGAAAAAAAGAAAAAAGTAGTTTCAATTGAAAAGATGAAAATAACAACAAAAATAAATGCCCCTCCTTTTTCTTTTCCTGAATAAAAATTCAGAAACCTGCTGGGCAACAGCAAAAAGGATGCATCTGAGACCTCATGAAATATGTAAAAACCTAAATAAATAAAAATTGGGTAGCAATTACTCCAGTTGGAGACCATGAATAAGATGGAAATAGTTAAGACCCAGAGAAACAAACTACACAGATGGAAAGAAAAAACAAAACAGATACCTAGGAGGAGGCTCAAAAAAAAAAATGTGACTGAAGTAAGATGAGATGTGACAGATAGAGACGTGGGTAAATGGAAACAATACCAATGAGAGAGATGTGAAAGCAATCCCAATCAGAAACTTGAGTTGTACGTGAAAACTGTTCTGCCTTGAAGCAAAAGAATAAAAGGGGTGTAAAAAGAGGTTTTATGTAAGATGCCATTTAAATAACTAGAAAGAAAGCAATAGAAGTTGTATTAAAAGTACAGAAGTCAGTACATTGCGATTCCAAGAAGTAATGGAGACTGTGAGTATGGAAATCTTTACTCATCTCTGTATACTGACACGTAGGCTTGAGCTGTAAATCAGTAGAAGGTAATCAGATTCATCACTAGGAACTGGAGCTAATTAGATGTTTTCCACATTTCCTTCAGTTGAACCAGGGGCATTCCTATTCCTGCAGATAGGAATGAAGATCTATCAGGCTAGAGATAAAACACAGAAATTGATGTGGTTTCAGGCTTGTAGTTAAAGTACCTCCATCCTAACTAAGTGAAAGATACATGTTATGGTCCCTGCCACAAGTAATGTTTGACCTTTGAAACAAATAATTTCTTTCTACCAGATGAACAAGAGATCATAGAGGAGTAATATAATGGCTACAACTGTTCTACCCATAAAGGGCAGAATAGTCTACTCTTTTACTGTGTAAAGTTGCTTTTGACCATTTTTCTGCACTGGACTCCAAAGGCCTGAGAAAAAGAAGTTACATAAGACACCATATAAACATGAAGCATTAATTTCATTTTGACACTCAAAATAATCAGAGCACAAAGCCATGAAGAAAAATGGCATTAATTAATAATCTGGAATTTGCTTGGATATGATTTTTTCTCAAAATCATGTTAACAATTTTAAACAATTTTCTGGTTTTTTTAAACCAGTTGCAAAGTTTCATGGGTGGCTTAGCATCTTGTCCTGGTTTCGGCTGGG
>NW_009232198.1:0-8401 GCF_000690835.1 Fulmarus glacialis
CGGCGGCCGCCAGGGCTGGAGCGCTGCCCTGGGGAGAGCAGAGGGAAAAGCGATGCTGTTCACCGCAGGAGTCGGGAGGGGGGGCTTTGGGGAGGGGCGCCAGCTGTCCACCAGGGACTGAGCGGCCTGTGGTGGAATGGAGACGGCCCTGTGGGAACGGGAGGCCTCTCTTGTGCCCGCAGAGACTGGCGTGTATTTCGTCGGGAGTGTTGCCTCAAGTCGTGATGCATGTTATGCTCTCCCCGTGGTTCTGCTGGGGGAGTTACTGAAGTGTATTGTGCCTCCATATCCAGATGTGTGCCCAAATTTCCGTATTACACCCGTCTTCCATTCTGCAGTTTTGTGTGGCTGGCTGGGGGTTGTACCCAAACTTATGAAGCAATCTGAATGTTGCCAGAGTAAGCTCAGAGCAGAGGAAAGACAGCTTAGCCAGTGGCTCAAGGAAATTGTGAAGCCCCTGATAGATACTGAAGCACACGGCTAAAGGGCGTGACGACTCAAAAGATGGCAGTCTGAAAAAAAATCACTGCAGGCAGACATGAAAGAAGGGCTTGCTGGGGCACAGCATTAACAGAAGTTTATGTGATTGTAGAGAAGGTAAGGATGCTGCTTAGAAGCTAAAGGGTCTTCCTGCAATTAGTCATTGGTACAAAGGACACTGACAAGAAATCCAAATTAGACATTTGTTGTCATGACTTCAAGTGCTGGAATAAAGTAATTGCTCAAAGGCAGGAAGGTGCAGGTTCTGAAGGAGTTTAAATAAAAGTTGGATCAGCTGCAAAGAAAAATATGCATTTTAATTAAAAGCAGGAGGGAGGGTAGGACCAAATTCTTTCTGATCATTCTGGGAAGTTTCATGGAATTATGGGCCAAAAGCTGCAAATTTGAACCAAGCGAATTTATATTTTTGAAATGGAATAGTAATGCATGCAGAAGACTGATACTATACAGCCTGATCAGCATTTGCAACAAAAGTGTTCCAGTCTGAAAATCATTGCAGGAAAGCGAACTTACTCACTTTGTTGATGCAGAAAACAAAGACTGAGCACTCAGTGTATTACAAGTAAAATTCGTCTCTTAGCTATTTTGGAATTCCCTGAAACATTTACAAATATGCTTTATTTCACATAGTGTTCACAGTCCCAGTTGTAGTCAATAGGACTATTTGCAAGCAGAAGCGCTCACTGCGTTGTGCCCTAGCACCGGACAGTTGAAGCTTAACAGCAAGTCCAGTTCCGAGGAAGTAAGCTGAATGTTTTTCAGTCTGACTCCAAAATACTTTTAAAATGCATCTACTTTAAAAATGGAATGGTAATTTTAGTAACGTTTCGCTACTTTGACAGTAGTTACACCCAATGAAGTGAGTCTGGTTGCTTTCTATGTCACCCCCTGGAATTCCTCAGTTGGTTTGGGCTGATTCAAAGATGATGTGACCCATCACAGGACCAGGACAGTCCTCTTGGCACCGCTGTATGTCCTGCCATGTTCTTTATGTACGTACTCTTTTGGGATGTAAAGCTCACCTGCTCTCCACTGCTCCTGACTGAGATGACAAAAGCTTTCTGCCAGAACTTCTGCCATGTACAGACAGATTAACTTCCCTTCCCTCCTTCCTCCTGCACTCCCCTACTTCCCTTCAAATTCACAATTGTGATCCAGGTGCTAGAGCAGAAATCCCTGGCAGAGCCTGAGAAGATCTTGTTACCAGGGAACAGGTACTGCTGCTTAGCTTTGCCTGGCAGTGTATGTGCCCAATAAGGTTTGTGTGTTAGAGGATGTACTTTTTTTGCCTCAGTTGCTCAGTGTTGGTCTGCTTCCCACCTAGGCTTATGTCGTAGTTTAACCCCAGCCGGCAACTAAGCCCCACACAGCCACTCGCTCACTCTCCCCGCAGCAGGATGGGGGAGAGGATCGGGAGGGTAAAAGGGAGAAAACTTGTGGGCTGGGATCAAGACAGAGAATTGGAAGGGTAAGAGTGAGAAAAACTCGTGGGCTGAGATAAAGACAGTGTAATAGGGAAAGCAAAAGCTGCGCACAGAAGCAAAGCAAAACAAGGAATTCATTCACTACTTCCCATCAACAGGCAGGGGTTCAGCCATCTCCAGGAAAGCAGGGCTCCATCATGCTTGGGAAGACAAAACGCCATCACTCTGAACATGCTCCCGTTCCTCCTTCTTCCCCCAGCTTTATATGCTGAGCATGACATCATATGGTATGGAATATCCCTGTGGTCAGTTGGGGTCAGCTGTCCCAGCTGTGTCCCCTCCCAACTTCTTGTGCACCCCCAGCTTACTCGCTGGTGGGGTGGGGTGAGGAGCAGCAAAGGCCTTGACTCTGTGCAAGCACTGCTC
Source organism: Fulmarus glacialis (assembly GCF_000690835.1). Lineage (NCBI taxonomy): Eukaryota > Metazoa > Chordata > Aves > Procellariiformes > Procellariidae > Fulmarus > Fulmarus glacialis. The sequence goes on from NW_009232198.1 coordinate 2,352, forward strand.
AGCCGGAACTAAAACATCCCTGTGTTACCAACACTGTTTCCAGCGCAAATCCAAAACACAGCCCCATGCTAGCTGGATTTGCTTGTCAGATGGACTTTGATTACTTTCCAGTCAATCCTTTTGTGGAATCAGTACGGCTCTGGTAGCGGTTGGCTGGGTAGAGAGTACTTGACTAGTAATATCTTTTCTCAGTTTTGTGAGACAGTAGTCCTAGAATCAGGATTACGCCTTACAGGCCATGGAACTATTGAAAAATAAACCCACTCGTATATCTTGCACTTCATTTTTTCAGCAGTCCTCTGTACCAGGGGTGCTCCTTGCATTGGGGACAGCGGAGTCCATCCCCACCAGAACTTTATAACCCTCTGCCTCTTTCGGCGTTCCATTTCCCTCCTGTGCTCAGCCTGCACATGCCGACAAGACCAGCACCGCGACACACAAGAGGGTGCTGCGCCGGCACCCGTGGTGTGGCAGGTGGGTATCTGTATTTGCATAGTGATAGCAGCCAGTCTTTTCACATGTTTTTTCCTTCTATAGGTATCTAAGAATTAATTGAGAAATTAAACAAAATGTCTTTTTGTGTGTGAGTTCATGAGACATCAATGAGCTTGTAATTAATCCAGCGTCAAAGAGTCAGAATTTCATCTACATTAGAGGTGTCAGCAGGATTGCAATCGATTATCTGAGAAGTGGGATATCTTCCCCTTATGTCAATGTAGCCGAACCATTGTTGGAAGAAAGAGATGCTGCAGTGCATCTGCCTAACGGAAGGGCAGCGGTGTGGACAGAGCCTATGGACACTGCAGGCAACATCGCATGGACATGTCACAGTCAGGATAAAACGCTCCTTCTTAGCAACTGTATTACTCAGCTTCCTCAAGTGACTTCACCTGGTGTACAGGGCTACACTTAGAAGAAAGAAGGGGACCTGGGACAGAAACTGGGGAGTGTGAGAAGAGAGGGAGAGGGAAGAAGACCCTTTGAAGTTAATGTTGACAGCACAGCTAGAAAGGTAGGAGGGAAGACAGGAGCCAGCAAAATAAAGGAAACATGAAGGAAAGAGTCTCCAGAGAAAAGCAGGAATCAAAGGCAGAAGTCCATGTAACTACTCATTATTGCATATTTTATTTTGCCCAAATCTAAATGAGGACATTTGCAGGACTCGGGAGAGGGAAACACAGCTTGGATGTGTTCCCTGGCTTTCCACATACTCTCCACTGCTACGGGGTTGTTAGGTAAGTGATTTACTGCAGGTCACTCCCTGCCCCCAACTTGCTTAGATCTAATGGGTTAAATGCTGCCACAAACCCTCCTCTGTTTTGGTCTGCCTTCTTAAGCCCAGTGTCATCACTGGATACCAACTAACACATGGTGAGGAGAAAATGGTGCCACCCAGATTTGGTTTGGAGATAAAGAGGTGGGAAAAAAAGTAAGGCGGTAGAGAAGCAGCCAGTTTTAAAAGAGGCAGAGCAAGGAGGAAAGGGGAAGAAAAAATGGTTGTGAAACAAAAGACTGCAATGCTTGGATATAGAAAAAAGAGATTAAAACAAACACAGAAACACATCCCGGGGGTCAGTACATAATGTACTTAATGCATTCACTGGAAAATAGCACCTTTTTGTTGCTGGTGCTGAGAACTCTGTGTTAATTAAAGAGGTACATGGAGTTCCAGGACAGTGCCCAGGACTTGGTTTCTCAGGTTAAAGGGATTTCACTAACAGTGCATGTGTAGGGATAATTAGTAACCCACAGCCAGCAAGCCCTTTGAACAATTTTACCAGCTCTCTGCTTGACACCTCTTGGAACAAGGCACAACTGTGAGGAAAGAATCAATTTAAGATGTAACGTCAAAAAATTAATCGGAGAAGGCAACTTGTGTACATTAGAACAGGGCTGTAGCTAGTAATCTCATCTAATCTACTTCCATGCCTGTACTTCGCTAACCGCCATGGTTATATAAGCAGATCTTATCAAAGATCCTTAATTATAGCAACCCCAGTAAATGCTACACAGCACAGAGAAGGGTGAGGCCTTTGTAGCCGTAGTCACCATATGGGTCTGAGGGAGGAGTGTGTTTGGTGCAAACTGGCTGTGGCTTTGTTTCACATGTCAGGGTGACTTACGCAGGCATGAAGGACTGTGCCACTGAGCGCATGGGGATGGACCCTCTCTGAGTCCTCCAGGTCACTCACAGTTGAGTGCTAATCACCATCACTGGTGTAAGGGCACTGCTTTGATGCTGTGGGTGAGGGTAAATTTAACTAGTCTGGTATGAGGGGCGGTCAGTGGGGTAGGATGAATGGCAAGGAAGAGGAGAAGAAATGCTGAGTCGAAGAACAATATTTAAGAAGCAACGGTGCAGAGGCTGCAGAGCATGGATGAGAGATCTGGGTGTCTTATGGAAACTTTTCCTTGGAGAGCATTTGAGATCCAACCCGTGATTAGGAGCACTGCTGGTTTGTTAACTGTTGCTATTAGAGAGTGCCTTAGGAAAATTAATAAAGCTGCAGGACTTTTAAGTTCAACACATTATTTGATGCTGTGTTTAGCACTTTGGTTGAGTAAGCTGCTGTGCGGTCTGGGGTCAAGACCCTCATTATGCTGGTTCGTTTATATAAAGGGCCCTCTCTCCCTGCCCAAGGAGCTTACAAGCTAGACAAAAATGCCATCCTCCTCTCTTTACAGAGGAGGCATAGAAATGAGGTGATTTTCCCAACAACAAGATGGACAGGAGATGCTCGGAGTCAGGATAAGAATTTAGGAACAGCCTTGGCGGTTCAGACAGACGGTTCACCAAGCCCAGGCTCACAGGGAGGGAGGTCTTACATTCAGCGTCCCCACCTCCAAATGGCGCTGTGAAGGCACCTCTTCACACTCATGCTGCACTCGCTCTGTCTCCTCGCTCACACACGAAGCGACGGGACTTCTTGGCTGGCAATGAGGGTGAAGCACCCCAGCAAGGGGCAGACCTGGTCCCATGGGCCGGGGGCAGTAGGGGGAACATTCTGCATGCAGCGGTAAGCACTGTGTGTTTGTGGCCTCCCCTCATTCATGCCAAGAGGGAGACCTCAGCGCACAAGAACATCCAGTGCTAGAGGCTGCAGCCTCACTTCTGGCTCCTCCAGAACCATTTTTTGAGGCTTGATTTTTTGCACCCGATCATTTACACTCTCCTTATCCGGGTGCAAATCACTTGATTTCTCCCTGTTTTCTTTCGCTATAGCCCTCTAGCCCCTGTTGCTAGGCAGGGATTCAAGTTTTGTTCAGGACGTGTGGTGACCCTGAAGAGAAGTCAGTAGAGACAGTAGTGGTACTGACCTGGCAGGAGAGCACTAAGACCATGAAGGTGGTTTTCCCAAGGTGAGCCTCATCCCTTGCCCTCTGGCTGTGCCGACCCCTGCGCTTTCCCCAAATGTGGGCAACTTGGCGGCACGACTGTGCTGTGGCTGTGGGGGGATGGCATCCCTGTTGTTCCCCAGAAAAAGGAGAAAAATCTTTTTTCTTACACTCTCAGTGCCTGCCCCTGTGAGCGTAATCCTGGCTCTCCTGTCTCAGACCTCCTTTCCCAGCCTTGTGAAGTGCTGGGAAAGTCCAGTCCATGATCCACCTCACCCCTGTCGCACGCCCCAAGGGCCAAAAGGATTGACTGGAAAGTAATCAAAGTCCATCTGACAAGCAAATCCAGCTGCTCTTTTGAGGGAAATTCCTCTCTGTGCTTTCCTGGACCGTTTGGATGGAGCATTTTTTGGGAGAAGCTGATCTCTTTGGACCCTTCTAAGTGCTCTTGGAAAACTTCTCCAGGTATTGCTTGCTTGCTGCCCTGAGGTACTTTGCGGCAGTCAGAGGACTGAGAAGACAGCAAGGCAGCTAAAGGAGAGTTTGGTGGAAACCTTGGCAAATTTGGAGGGAGCCCCACCAGTCACACTGCTGTGTTCTGTGGTGGGGAGCCCATCACAACAGTTGGCTGATCTGGCCTTGGCTGGAGCAGCGGGGGCCCTCCCAGCTACCTGGCTGTTGGAAGCAGTCCCCCAGGGTGAGGCACTGGGTGTGCAGCAGGAGCTTGTCGATAAGGCTATGGGGACTGATTCATACATGTTCAGAGGCTGCTTCCAGCTCAGTGTGGGTGACTGTGCGCACGGAGGTGCCAGCAGCAGCGGTGAAATGTCTGCAGGTCCTCCTGCCAGCAGCGTGGTGGTAGAGCACAGGCTGGTGCAGGCTCTTCCGTGTCTGCATGGTTACCAGGCGGGATGGGTCAGTCTGCATTGAAAATGCTGAGGATCCCCTCCCTGTCTGTAGGAGGACGCGCTGCCTTCTGGCAGGAGGCAGCAGATTGCTAGTGGGTATGTGTGCCGGGCAAAAGAAAAGGCATATCCCTGAGAGAGAGGAAGAGCAGGGTATGCATACGTGAGTTGCCCTGTCTCCTCAGGTATGCTCCCAGCCTCCAACTTTTTTCAGCTCAGGGGACCTCCTGAGCCTTTAGTGGTTCATCAGTTTAGTACTCCTTATTATCTCTCTCCTCCAAGGACTTGTCTAGTGCCTCTTGAGCCCATGCAAGTTCTCTGCATATGCTGTCCTCCAAAAAGCAGCTTGCAGATCTGCTATCCCCGTTGCATCATTTTGTTTGTTTTCAGCCTGGCTCCAGCTGGCTTCATTTGGTTATGGTTTCCTGATACAGCAGGAGCTTAGCTAACATTACCTCAGCCACGGTGTAAGGGGCAGGTTTCCCTCCACCCCTCCCAATGCTTACTTTGTTCCATCTCTTATACTTGCCTGAATGCATGGTAAGCGGATTGAACTTGCTCAAATGGCTGGGTTAATAAGCTGAATGATTTTATCTTGCAGTCAGAATTTGCAAGGGGAAATGAGGCTGCACTGCACAGATGGGAGCACAAGGCAGGAGGAGGGAGGGAAAGCAGGAAGGATAGGGTAGAAGGAGGAAGACAGAGTGTAAGTCTTCTCCCTTTCTGTAGCAGCAAAGTTATTCAGCTCAAGCCCATCGTGGGACTGTACCCTCACCTTTTTTATCAGCAAATAGTAGACCTAAAAATAGCAGGTATTTCTGCCAGTGAACTAGAGCAGGAATATCAGAGCAAGCTGTTGTAGGTGGGGGGGGACACCTCCTGCACGTTCCCTTTGCTATCTGTAGTTGAACTCTGCTCACAGCTCCACATTCACAAAAGGAGCACGCCAGATTTATCCTGAAATACGTTTAGGACAAGAGCCCAGTCGTGACAGCCTGCAGAAAGGCAAGGCACCTACAATAAGCTTCTTGCTGCTTCCCTGTGTCAGACAAACCTCCCACCAAATCCAGCGGGAGTTCTCCTGGGCCAGACGTGGGTAAGAGGTGCAGGTGAACAGGCTGTTCCCATTACCCTGTGGCACATGTACTCAATGGGTGCTCTAGAGCTTTTGTGCATCACCGTGCCCTGTGGTCTGGTAAAGAAGCAGGCTGATGTGCAGTGATGGACACCTCCTGACAGCAGATGTGCTGTTCTCAGTTTGCTTTCCATGACCCCACCACAAAATAATCCCCTGACTCCGAAGGGCCTGGGGATGACCAGGTGAAAGTCACTGCTCTAAATGATGGATGCGGAAGCTCCCGTGAGCCTTCATTTGCTTTGCTTGGGCTCCCTCCTGTGGCCTTCAGCTAGAAGGGCTCACCCAACGCAGCGCTACAAATCATAGAATACAATCACAGAATCGTTTGGATTGGAAAAGACCTTTAAGGTCATCAAGTCCAACTGTTATCCTAGCACTGCCAAGTCCACCACTAAACCATGTCCCTAAGCACCATGTCTACACAACTTTTAAATACCTCCAGGGATGGTGACTCCACCACTTCCCTGGGCAGCCTGTTCCAATGCTTGACAACCCTTTCAGTAAAGAAATTTTTCCCAATATCCAATCTAAACCTCCCCTGGCGCAACTTGAGGCTGTTTCCTCTTGTCCTGTTGCTTGTTCCTTGGGAGAAGAGACTGACACCCACCTCGCTACAACCTCCTTCCAAGCAGTTGTAGAGCGCGATAAGGTTTCCCCTCAGCCTCCTCTTC
>NW_009232199.1:0-4737 GCF_000690835.1 Fulmarus glacialis
GGTGAGCGGCTTTGCTGCGGCGTGGCTCTCCTGATGGGCTCTGGGGCGGGTGAGCGGGGTGCTCTGCACAGCTCCAGCACCAGCGGCACGTGCCTCACCCCTGCTGAGAGGAGGCCCTTTCCAGGGAGAGGCGACCCTGGCGCCAGGGAGCACACCGAGGGCGAGCACGAGCAGGCAGCCAGCTATTGCAGGGGGTGTGCAAAGGCCAGTTTCTGGTTTAAAAAAAAAAAACTTCCTCTACTGCGAGGGGTTTATGACTTACTTCTTTGAAGAATGCCAGAATTGCAGCAGTCATTCGCATCTGGTTGTGCTGGCTCTTTTGCCGCTATTGAATTACCGGGACAGCCACTCGACATAGCTCTGCTGCACTGCAATTAGTAACAAAACGCTCCGCAGCGTTATTCTGACACCCCTCTGCTGCAGACCTTACCAATCCAGCGGCCTTCAGGGCATTTGTGGGTTTGTTAGAAGTGAAATCAGGTTGCCATAAATAAAATCTGCTGGTGCAGTTCCTGGCAGATGTGGGCGTTTTAACGACTGGTGTGAATTAGCACCTGGGTTTGTAAAGTTCCCTGCAGGAGGAAGGCCCAGCCGCCCTCTCAGGCCAGGGAGGGAAGCAGGGCAGGGGACATCAGGCTGTGGTTGGAAGTGTTTGTTCCTGAAGGAAGAAAGAAAGAAAGAGAATTTCACAAAAGCTCTGTCAGAAACTCAGCCAAGGGCTTGTCTCCACTACGGCTCGAAGGTGAGCCTGGCCTCCCAATGCACCCGGGAGTTCTCCTGAAGCTGCCCCAAGCCCGTGCCACCAGCCCGGCTGCGGCAAGCAGGGAGCTGGGTGCTCGGTGCTCATCCCCGGGAGCAGAGCGCCGCGGTGGGCTAAGGAGCGGCGAGGCAAACCCAGGAGACACCCGAGGAGTGTCCGAAGGGTGTCCCAAAGGTGCATTTTCTCCAGCTCCGGCGTAGTTTCATGCATTTCCCAACTCTCCCTGCATTTGGAGGCACATTGGGGTGCTGCCGCCCGGGTGCTGCCTGGGTGAAGCGGAGCAGAGCCCAGGGGCCGGGGACCCGGGGACCCCCTGGGCTGCGGGGGGTCGGCACTGGCATGGACATCCCTCCCCGAGCCCAGCGCCTGCCTGAGGGGATTTTCTCCAGCTCCGGCGTAGTTTCATGCATTTCCCAACTCTCCCTGCATTTGGAGGCACATTGGGGTGCTGCCGCCCGGGTGCTGCCTGGGTGAAGCGGAGCAGAGCCCAGGGGCCGGGGACCCGGGGACCCCCTGGGCTGCGGGGGGTCGGCACTGGCATGGACATCCCTCCCCGAGCCCAGCGCCTGCCTGAGGGGATGGAGGACTGCCCGCTGCTTGTTTTCCTTCCCAGCGCGGGAGCTGCGGGTCCCTCTTTCCATTAGCTGAGCCCCATCCATCCCCGCGTGTCAGCCCACGCCGCCAGCACGGGAAACCCACCGGCGAGATGCTTCGTCTGAGCAGAAGGCCCCGGCCAGAGCAAACCTAAGCTGCTCCCTCCCCTTCCCAAGCACCGGCTCCCCGGGCCAGGGTGGGAGGCCGGCGGGTTGTGATGTGTGACAAATCCAGGCGGTGACAGAAACATGTAAATCTCTGGTATTATCGGCCCTCATCTGAATGTCTGTACAAGGTACACAAGTTGAAGGATTAAGTGCTGGAAGAGGTCTCGGAGCTGGGAAGGTGCTGTGGGCTGGCGTGACGCTCTGATTAAGACACTGACAGAGTGCACAAAACCCCATTTGTTGGCGTGACATGTCAGATGGATGAAGAATCAGTCTTTGTCTGCGCCAGTTCAGTTTTCTTTCAAAAAGCCTTTTAGATCAGCTGCAGGAAAAACAAGGAGGTAAGTAGGCCATTGATTTAATACAAGCAACATGCAAAGTACATAATAATGAAAATCAAAATCCTTTCATCGCATCGGTAAGGGCAGCGAACAATGTGAATTAATGCAAGCTGCATTTCCCTCAACTTTTACCTCCAAAAGTAGTTCGCATTATATGGCTAATTCTCCTTCCACCCATGACTAAATTGTGTACTGAGCTTTACTTTTGTTTGACATTAAAAAGTAAATGATAGAAAATTGGATCCAACAATATGTTCTGATTATTCCTGCACTATAGAATATTCTCTCAATGTGACAAACCGTGTTTATCCCACTAGGGAGAAAGGGGGAGGGATCCCTTAGGATTTATTGGCATGTGCGGTGCCATTAAGTTAAATAGCCATGTTAGTATTTAACACTGTCAACGATGTTTTTATTTCTCTTTTTCATGATTATTAAGATTTTCATTTATAAAATCTTAACTAAATATAGTTTTGGTATTGGAGAAACAAAAGTTATTTTGGGAATGACTACGTTAGTAGAGCTGCTCCATCCTTCAGGCCCTCCTCCCGCCACGTTACTGCTTTCCTCCCTGAGATGTAATTTCTCTGCCATCTCAGAAAGTTCCCTCTTTGGTCACTCTGCACATTCAGGTCTATAAACTGCTGCACAGGAATTGTTACTGACTTCTTTCGTAATTTGGTCAACTCTTACTTCTGCAGTAGAAACACTACCATGCAATCCCATGTCATCATTAAGCAGGTTTTTTACGTATTCAGCATGGACAAGGACGCTGGACTCCTGGTTGCCTTCTCCTGGCTCACATCAAGCCCACCTTGGGCAAAGGGAAAGCTGGGCCCTGCCCAGTCCCAGAGGAATGACAGAACAAGTATTTTCCTCTGCTATTCCTGCCTTGCAAAGCTTCGGGCGCTCTCCTGTCGGCTGGACCCCATGGCAGGGACACCCACAGCCCACCCGAAGCCAGCTGCTCGCTCAGGGCAATCCCCTGGTGCCACATTCAAGTGCTGGTTATCCTTTGGAGGAAAGGCTTGATGAAACAAATTCTAAACTAATTTATAACTTTATCCAAAAGGATAAAAATCCACAACTCCCAGAGTATAACTCTGAGGCTGTTTTGCACAAAACCAGATCCTTACAGCTCTCCCCGCCTCTTGGAGGTGTACACACAACATCTGCTGCGGAAGGGGCTGTGCTGCCGAAGCAGCACCTCCAGGTGCAGGAGGACAGAGCACTGCCGCTGCTCCGCTCTGCCGGAGCGTCCGCGAGCACATCGGTGCTGTGGCACGGGGGGCAGCTGGAACCGACGCTCCTGTAGCTTCCCACCGGTGTGCGTATGGCTGTCATGAGGAATGTGCCCCAGACCACAGTGCCGGGCAGGTAACGGTAAGCAAATTCCTTTGGATCCGGGGAGAATACACGAAAATAACGTTTAAGCGAAGAAAGTTCTCAGGAAGGTCATGTAACAGCTGAGTTTATGCCGATATAAGGCATGGTGCAATTGCCTTGGCAGCCCACTGAAATATCAGATGTGGGTTTCTGTATGTGAAAAGAGTCGGCAGGGCCTGGCACAAACTTGCATGTGGCTGGGAAAGCTGCACATGCGAGAGAGTGAACCCCAGGATGAGAAGCGACCATTTGGTCCTGCTAATGCCTGAATACACTTACACACAAGCAGCAGCACCTTCTAAAACATACCCTATCAAATATGTGTATTAGTATCTTTTAAAAATAACCTAATGCTGTGTGCCCAGGGCCCTGCCTCAGGTCCCCGCCTCGCCTGGCACCACACACAAGTGAACAGTCTTTGACCCAGGGCCTTAAAAGATTAGCGTATAGGTGTTGTGCTTAGTTTTCTACTGATGTGCTCCATTCCTCACCCACATACACACACTGTATGTTTTACTTTGCTTGCCTTACCTTTTTTTTGGAAGTCTTCTGGTTAAAAGTCTGACGTGCGCAATGGGAAGAAAAGAGCCTGCTCTGTATCAATAGATTTCCAAAGCGATGCTGGGGACCCTTCAGTGGTCCTTTTGAAGGCTGGAGCCTGGATCTCACGGCAGCCCCAGCTGGAGAGAAGTCTGTGGCAGTCCTGAACTGCTGATATGGAAGAAGAGATGGTATTTTGACAAACCTGAAAGAGCCAATGGTAATTGTCACTGAAATCAGAATGGCAGCTGGGCAATGAAAGAACGCAAGAGACATTGCACAAAATACTTCTGATGTTTAAAAATAATAGATTGAGTTAAATAAGAGCAGGTATCCTATTGCAATGTAACCTCAGATATTACCGTCAGTAAATACTTCATTATGTGTAATTTTACATTGCTTACCTGTTTCTACACATTCAAGAAAAACACAGAGAGTAATGCTGAGGCACTGTTGATTTCTGGCTGTGTCCACCTATCTATAAAACACAACAGAAAAGTGTAGAGAGAGAACATTGTTGACGAACACTTCTGCAAAAACAGTTAAGGGATCTCTTCTGCTTCCCTTTAAAATCAATGTTTTCCTTAAAATTTGGACTTCTTTTGAATTTTCTTGTGCATGAGCTGAAAACCTCAGGACCAAGAGACAGTAAATGTCATGACGAATTAGCTGTTTTCCTGAAACCTTTTCCCAAATTCAGTCTTTAAAGCAACCTGTAACCACGTGAATTTCTATGGGGTTACGAACAGAAACTGAGCCCGGATGTGCAGCACCTCCTCAGTCGGCGGGATACGTTATAGGGATGGAGGGTGCTGGTACACCCCTGCAGGGAAGCTGCCCGCTGCCCTGGGGAGACCGACTGTTGTGCCCCCCGGCCCGGGCTGTGCCCCCCGGCCTGGGCTGTGACCCCTGGCCTGGGCTGTGCCCCTCGGCCTGGGCTGTGCCCCTC
>NW_009232200.1:0-1865 GCF_000690835.1 Fulmarus glacialis
AAAAAAAAAAAGAATATGCAAATCCCGCTACTCGGAGAAGAGACCGCGGATTCCAGGAGCGATCGCCCCTATTGCGGAAGATCCTAATTAACGGAGCAAAAATATCGGGCCTGCCCTCTCCTTCCAAACATCATCATCATCATCAACAAAACAACATCCCCGAAAAGAGCGATGCGGGCCGGGCTGCGGCACGAAGAAGAGCCCGGCGGGGAGCGGGCAGTGCACGGTGTCGCGCCATTCTCCTCTCCTCCTCCTCCTCCTGCGGCTCCTGTTGGCTCCAGCGTGTCTTATTTTTAATACTGATGCATATGTAAAGGTATATTTGCATTTTTTTTTTAATTTACTGAAAGTTACAGGCTATCGCTTTCCCTTTGGTCTCCCCTTTCTGTCTGTTTTCTTTTTCTAAATACCCTCCCCCTTCCCTTCTTTTCTATTCCTCCGTTTTTTTGGCAAGACTCTGCCGTGTGTGGGTCTTCACATTCCGTTTCCTCCATGCTTCTGTTTTGTGTGCGTACAGAATACGCACAGTGCTAATATTACAAATCAAGGTGCACAAGATGCTTACTAGGTCTTAAGAGGAGAGGAGGATCGCGTTGCCCTGCTCCGTTATCATACCGCTAGCTCGAAACTGGAAGTTTGATCGCCTAATTAACTTAGTATTAGGAAAAAAAAAACCCAAAAACCATTTAAAGGTATATGGAGATATAGATAATGTGTGTAAAATGTGTGTGATGGGGACTGTTTCAAAGGATTTATAATATTTCATTGATGTATCATGGCCTATAAGCGGATTTATCTCTGCATTGGTTTCAGGAGCCTTTTATTTCAAAATCTTCTCTTAAAATGTGTAGACCCAGGTAGGGAGAGCTTTCTCCGAGGAAGACATTTTGTATGTTCTCTCCTAAGTGCTACGTTATTAAATGTGTTACATTTCATTTTTAACATGTGTCGCTTTAAACCCACTACCTAATTCTTTACCAAAAAAGCATTTGTAGAGGTTATTTTAAAATATTGCCGGTAGCATTACATCTGCTTTATCCGAAAATCCACAGGCCGTGAATTACATTACAAACAGTGTTAGCACATTTCGGTTTACCTTAATGGGAAATTCTTACAAGAAAGAAGAGTAGTTTAAATCTGATTAAACCCAGAAGATTACTCTCTTTTTATAACCCTGGCATGTTATGTTTTTAAACGAGTAACGTTATTCCATAAAAAACCAACACCCGTCTACACACACATTTTTCCTTTTTTTTTTTTTTTAAAAAATGTCTAGGTGCATGCATAGATAATTAGTTACACTATGAATGACTTACCTGCATGAACGTATAGGGCGAAAGTTAGCCCTCCCCAAAGACTGTCATGCATGGATTTTTTTTTTTTTTAAATAAAGAGCAGAGTGTCATGCTCAGTCGGTATTGCTCAGTGCCTGTTTCACCACATGTATACTTTAATTCTTTGGCGTTTCTTACGGTATTTCCAGCTCTACCTCTCGCTCCAGTTTCACAAGCTCTACACTGGCATGTCACCCAATAAAAAGCGGTCGGATGGCTACACGTAAAACATTAAAAAAACCCAGAAATGACACGCCAAAGCGGCAACCGACACCATCATCCGTTAGGTTAGCTCTCACCTTACCACATATAGCAACAATTCATTAGGAAATTACCATTTCTACACGTTTTTACCCAGGGCGGGTGCCGGGGACGTAACCTCCCTCCCCCGCTTTTAATTAGCGCACGTGCAGCTCCCTCTCCCCTGCGGACCCGCATTAGCATATGCAAAATGCGGAGGTGAGCGCGGGGGCGTACGCCTCTCTGTCCGTCTGTCTGTCCCCGCAACGCATCCGCGCTCCCCCCCTCCCC
>NW_009232201.1:0-7499 GCF_000690835.1 Fulmarus glacialis
GGGCGAGTCGAAGCGCGTCCCTCCTCCGTTCGCGGTGGCCTACGGGCAGGGAAAGGGCGCTGAGGGACGGAAAGCAAAACGGCTGCGTAAGAAGGCAAAAAAAATTGCATAGAAATGGCCTGGGCACATCCAGGTTCCTAAAAGCCCAAGTACGAAGCAGCACGTTGGGTATGCGTGACCCGAGGAGGGCCCTGCGCCCTGATGCTCTCCCCGGGGCAAGGATAGGAACGTGCTCCCTGAGAAGCAATGAAGTCTTGTAAACGGAACCAAGGCGGCCAGTGAAACAGGCAGGCTTAAGGAGCCTCCCGAGAATCACAAAAAAAAAAAAAAAAAAAAAGAAAAAAAGATGCGGTCCCAAGACGGGGTTGTTATGTTCCACGGTGAACTGAAGCTATGGAAGTGGTGATGGAGAGGGTTGCAAAAGCCAAGGGAGGCACAACGTTTTGTGCAAAGTAATTGCTCATGTTTTGCAAATACATAGCTCAATTTTGAAAAATTATACAAAACGGAAATAGTAGGTGTAATAAACTTTTAATTAGATAATTCTTAAGATATACTAAAGCATATAAAAATTCTTCTCATATACAAAATAATATATGCATGTAAGTAGAAAAACACGCTGAAACACCAGTATCCATATGCTATGTTATGCAAACTGATCATTCACTCCAGTATCATGAAAAGGACCAAAATATTAAATTGTTAAGTGCAAAAAGGCCCTGTGCTGAGAGACATCTCCCCAGTAAATAATTTCTTTGCAATGCTTGTCAGGTGCTGGTTTCCATGTGTTCTCTGCCTCGGCAGTTCATTACACCTGCTCTCGCAGGCTGTTTAAAAACCAGTGTAGTCATGGTTATGGTCATCCTGCGTAACTGCCCCCTCTAACACATGAGGGATTCCAATAACCCGCTGTAAGGACGACAGAACCATAACCAAGAACGTTAATTTTCTGCAAATTCTCCTCTCCTGTCTCCCTAGACAGAGAACCTTCCATGATTTCCCCAGTTTAGGGATAAACAAGGAGTTTTCATCAATGAATGAAAACACTTTGGTGCAGAAAAGATAATGCAGAGAATGGGTCTGTTTATCTCCACTGCTGAGCATGAGTCATTCCTCCACCGCAGCTTTCTCCACCGGTTTTTGTGCTTGCAGTTATAAAGCAGTGGCTGGTTTTAATTATCAACAGGGAAGCACAGAAAGACAATATACAATTTGCCTCCCTCTGAAGTGATTCAAAGAAAAGAGACTAGGAAAAAAAAATGCTTAAATATTAGACAAGGCATGAAATACAGTAGTTCAAATGATTCCCTGCACCCTCCTTTCACTATACAGTTTTCATGTATATGTATTTGGGCTTGCTGCACAACAGCAAGTGTTTTATGCATAAGATATAATTATAAAACAGAAAAGAGCCAATTAGCATCTCTTCAGTTTGAATTAAGGTCTTCAGCAAACCTTTTTTTAGCTTGTATGATATGCAGAGACCTTACATTTCCCCACATAAATTGGTAACACGGATGAGATTATCATTAAAATTATGAGCTTTTAAGCTAGAATTAGAGAAAATGTGTGATTTTACCTTGGCTTTAATAAACCATAAATTTCTTATTCCCTTACAGAAAACATTTCCCAGTTTGCACTAAAGATACTTTAGAAGAAATATTCTAAAAAACAAATGGTATAAATGCTTTTCGATGCTTTGGGTAGGAGCTGAAGTTTTTCTGATAGAACTCGTGACACAAAACAGCAGCCAGTGCCTGGTTAAAAAGAACATACATCACTACACACCACCATGTCATGTTGTGAAATCCAAGCGTGATGGCCATAGATACATATATGAGGAGCTCCGCAAAATAATGAGGGCAAGAAACTCTCTCAAACCAGTCTCCGAAAGGTACACTGTGGCTCAGACTTACAACCTTTCCTGCAAGCAAACAGAAAGAAATTAGTTGAGAACATGCATTAAACAAACTTTTCTCTTCTACCCACAATTACAGAACAACGTGCTCATTAAAGTTATCATCATCATCCACCTCCATCTGATCTGGCAGCTTTACACTTCTAATGAAATAAGATGCCACCTCTGGCTGTTTGCGCAAATACAGAGTAAGGAAACCTATTTTTAGCCTGCATGGAGACAGAAGTGAGGTCCCCAAGGAGTGGCACAAGTCCTAAGCATTAGCATGTGTCTGTCCTTAGGACACTAGAAGCTAGACCTTCATTTTAAGTTCTATAAAACTATATATACAGACACAGACACACACCCCTATTCAGCCATCCGATTTCTTTTCCAAACAGCCTCATTTAATCTACTGAAAATCTTATAGAGAGCACCACACTACAGGAACTGAAAAATACTCGTATTTTAAGGTATTAGAAGCTACAGAAGCCTATTGAAACAACAAGGAAAAAATTAACTAAGTAAATTGTTGGCAGAAATGAAACATCTTACCTGATTTACTTTTTCTAAGGTTAGCTAGAATCACAAGACATCTGTGTTGGTGAAGAGAGGCCCAAATGTACATCATAACTCCTACAATGTGATACCAGCAGATCTGCACAGAAAGCTCTTCTCCTGAATGAAATATGTTTCATTAATATATGGCCAGGAAATACCTTCCCAAGCATCATCCCAAAACATTGTATACATTTTTTAAATGTTACTGTCTTACAAAATTCTAGTAGTGAGCCTCTAATCCCTTGAAAGTTTTTAAGTGCTCAGCTGGCAGTTCATTTCCCTTAACCACTCTGTACTAAAAATATCTAGTTTTTAATCCAGTAGCTTGAGGTAGAGCATGATGTACAACCGATATATAATTGATAGTCTAAGGCTTCAATGTTCAACACTGTTTGTAATTCTTATCCTAATTAAAGATGTTGTCATGGCTCAGGTCAACATGTAAGTCCACAGTTGTTTGTCTTGTTCACAGTGAGTGAGATACATACATACACACACCTACACGCACAGTGTGAACCATTTAGGCCTTCAAAAAAATGTTAACTGTATTAAGGATAATTTCCAATGTACAAGCCAATACACCATCTCCAAGAATCTACAAGATGTGAAAAGCAGAAGACAGGTCCAGAAAGAAAAAGGCTTTATCTACACCTAGGAGATCTGAAGGTTCTTTTAAAAAATCACTGGATTAAACTAGAGCTGATGTGGTTAGAAGTGGTTAAAAACTTCACTAAATTTACGTACTTGATAATGACCACCTTACCAAAATTAGTCATGGGAGAAGCACTACAACCAGCTCATGGTTCATCTGTGCAGGGGAATAGCAGCTCAGTTGTGAGACTCAGTGGAATGTGTTGCCAGAAACAAGTCATATAATTCAAATTTCTGCTGTATTAATGGAGACATTACAGTACCAAGGGAAAGAAGAGACTGACTGATGCAAGGCAGAGCAGTGGCGAGTTCTCAATGGAAAACAACGGAGGTGGCCAAGACAGCCTTGCAGACTCACCTTACAGGAAAGCTTACGACCAAAAACCAAACTTCATTCTGAGAACTGAAGTTCCATTTAAGAACTGGTACCTATTACTGTCCTTCATAAAGCATATGTATCTCAATGCAAAACTGATTGGTAATGATCCTGAAAGTATCTATGTGAGATGTCTTTCAGGAAATAACAGTGATGGTTAACATGAAAGTGTGTCTCAGTGTCTGTGTGTCTGTGTTTGTGTATAATGCTGGTTGATTATGTGATATACTGAAATGTAATTACTTTGAGCTATGTCAGTAAGTATTTTTACATCTCATCAACTAACACACTTCTCACACAAGCAGCCCTCTATGAAACCATTTGCCACGATGGAAACAAATGGGAGCAAACCGGCATCTTTGGTAATAACTAAGCAGGCACTTACCATTCCTGACGTTAGTAGGCACTTGACATAGCACAGTTGAGCCAACAGCAATGTAGTAACCAAGTCCAAAGCAATACTGCACGATATGAATGACGCCATTGGAAAACACGCTTGTCCAGAGGCATTCTGTAAGTCTTCGACAGCTATGCAGCCAGAGCAGCAGGAGAACCAGGAGCGCAGAGAAGTGCTCACTATCTGCTTGCAGGTGAAAAATAGCGACTTTGAGACAGATAGGAACAATTTAACGCTGACAGTGCTTCAAAAAGGCTATTTTTTCCCTCCCCACAGGAAAATTTTACCCTCATTTTAAATTAACTGAGCACTGGAGAAAATATTTGTACATGTGAGGTACTGCTGACCACAGCAAGATTACTTCTAGAAGATGCTAACGGCCCTTTCTGCTAAAAGGACTGCTGAATGCCATCATATCCATAAATCAGAATGATTTCTACCTTGAATAATGACAAAGGGACTTGGTATTCCAGGAAAGTCACTTGGACACTAGTTTAAAAGCAGCTGATGAAGTAGCATTTGAAGAATACAAATTCAGCACAGGATGGTAGTGCAGCTTGCTAATATTTATATGGCTGCATCATAATAGCTGGAATACTTGCCCGCGTCCTCACTCTGAGAATCTCTGCCAAGAGCACGGTGCATGTACTGAATCCATGATGGGAGTGACCCTCCGAGGAACTCAGCTTGGAAAAGCCAGATCAGCAGAAAGCCGTTCCAGAGCACAGAAACCACATAGAAGTGAGTAAACCACCTGTAAGAACAAAAAGGGTCTTCATTAGTGTTCTCATCGTTCCTTAGTTGGAAATGTAGCTGCAGGACATGCTTGCCTAATGGTGAATACATTCCCTTTTCGTCCCCACATCAATAAGGAAAGAACTCAGGACTCCAGTGGTACCAAGCAGGAATAACCCTAATGTCTCCTTCCCCCAGCGAAATGCTGCCTCGAATAACCTCTAACTTAGCTTACCTTACTAACCATAGCTGCACTAAAGAGGAGAAAGTGTAAACCACACATCGCAAAGGTATTCCTCAATGCTTACAAGTAATCATGATGTGCACAACTTTTTGTTTATAATTCACACCACTGAAAGCACATCCAAATTAATTTCCTGGGCATTTCCAGGCTGTTGCACCTAGCAGCACTCCCACTTTCCTCAGTTTTAGTGGATGCATTACATGACGTGTTGAAGTTCATAAATGACAAATGCAGACGGTAAAAGGCACCAGAAATAATTAGTTAGCTGTACACTAAAATATCCCTCTGCAAATTCAAGGTCTGCAACAATCATATAGGAAAAAAGGAGAGACCACCAATACCACTGGGTATTACAAGGCAAGACCACGTTTTTTTTAAGAAAACAAAGAATCCCCCAACCCCATAATGCACTATAAAAGCATATTATGCATTACTGAATGCAAGACATTAAGGTCAAGACAGGCAACTAGACGGAGTTAAACAGCCTACGATATCCAGCTCAAACTAAGTGATCCACTATTTCCTTTTGCTTTTAAAACTAAAAGTCCTTCTGGCTATGAATAAAAATCAGGACCTCTGGAAACACCTGCAAAGAGATGAAATACCATGGGAAGATGCTGATGGCCTTGTCTTGACAATGTAACTATTGGTACAAAACTGTATAGTCAGAGAAGACTACGTTTCTCTGGAACATGCAAACTTTTCTTTTGGGGGAACGCAGGGGTACGACATCCTTGCTTAGTGAAACCAAATAAAGTGAGCCCCTCCCAAAGCAGCTTGTGTATCTCTCAACAGCAATTCAGAGGCCAAATCAGAATCACGGAGGTAGTGAGCATCCCTGCATGCCCATTAGTGCTTGGTAACCCCTTCAGACAACCACTTCTCTGTGGTTCCTTCTCCTACCAAGCACAGACAGCAACGTTCACTCTGCTGATTTGCAACAGCAGAAGTAAAATTTAGCCCCTCTCCCTCATTTTCTGCTTAGAAGACAAATAGAACTTGTATATTGATAAAAACTCATCGCCACCTCCAAGTTTTAAGCGCTTTCCCTGCTGTCCTGTTACTCAGTAGACTTCTGTCTCATCATTCGCCAGAGAACTTTCTCCACACGTGTTGCTTTTAGCTACCAGCACACAAACAAGCCCTGCCAGCTTAGCAGAGACATGCCCTGCGAGCTTTCAGCAATCCCAGTTACGCTGGGGATGTATCTGACCTACAGAGCGATCCAGCACTGCAGTAAGTACATGTGTCATCCCTCAAGGAGAAAAGTGTTCCCTATTTGCCAAACCAACCCAAAATGAATCATAACATTTGACAAGATGGAATGGCAAAGTTAAAAATAAGCCCAGGCTAGTGAAAATACAATGCTTGTTTGGAAACGCAGATGAATGGAAACAGAAAATGCCTCAACAGCTACATTCAGGCTCTTCTCTATTCTTTCATCTAGCAGGTTTACAGGTTCACTACTCGAGTAACAGAATCGCTTTGTAGATGTTGAGAGCTCAAGACCAATTCCCTGAAAAAGCCACATTCTTCAGACACCATCTTCTCTAAGACAGGGTGGTGGGAAACTTCTGTTGGAGAAAGGTCAACTCAAACGAGAACCTACGTTAAGAATTTTGCAGTACGCCTACCACTTTGCAGTATGCTGCAATTAAGACAAAGCCTTTATGAGCCCTTATTTTCGCTGAGGGTACTGCAGAGCTTAAACACATCCCTGGGTATTTTCTGTAACCAGAAGCCTGATAACCAAGATACTACATTACAACCTTTCCATAAATAACATGCTGTGTAACAAAACTTTTTTTTTAACATTTGGTTTGAAAGCTATGTATATAAAATGTGTCAGTGATAACAAGATCATTACACTAGGGGCAATCAGATCTTTGGGTTAAGTACCCTCCCAGTCCTGTCCTGCTGGCCTTGCAAGATCCTGTCGCGCCTACATTCAAGTCAAAGGCTAGTTCTAGTCATGAATCTCGGCTGATCAAAAACGATGAAATCCCAGTAACATATAGAAGGCTGTAAATGTTTTTTTTTTCCCCCCCTCTTTTCCCTCCTTCATCCCATTGAACATCTATTAAGAGATTTGTTTGGATAACACAGCGGTTCTTTTGCCTTATCAGAGACTGTTCACGCAGGGTCCAGATCGTTATGCTAACATGCTGCTATTAGTATCCTAAGTCACGTTTCAAAAAGAAACCTTGAAGGAGGAAGACGACGACTGAGAATCGGTTTAAGACAGTAAACCTGCAGTATATTTGCATAGTCACAGTTACACTCGGGAATCCATATTCCCAGGTCCCTGACCTGAGCCTTGCAGGAAGGTTTGCTTTGCAGATACTGCATGGGACTGGGATTCAAGGGATTAGGCTTTGGTTCCAATTCTGTATGACCACAGTCCCTATGCTCCTCGGTTCCCCATCTGTAAAAACAGAACAACACTTCTGCAAAAAAATTGAGCCCAACTCTATAAAAATACGCAAGGCTATTTGCATATGCTATTTATTTTCTACATCTTCAGCTGAATTAATTGGAATGCACCTACAGTGATCCCCATGCTACGGTGGCGTAAGGCATGCAGCATTCCAGTGCCGGAAATGGCGGCAGGTCACCGCCTCGCTCGGCGGAGCGCAGC
>NW_009232202.1:0-6122 GCF_000690835.1 Fulmarus glacialis
GGCTGGGGGCAGCCTCCCGGGCGGCGGCCGCGCTACCTGCGGCCTAAGCAGGAGCCGGGAAAGGGCGGGAGCGGTGCCGCCTCCGTGTGCTCGGGGTGGGGAGGATGTTCCCGCAGCAAATTGGATACCCACGACACTCCGGCATGCCCGAGACGTCTGGTCAGGCTGCACGCCCCTGTAACTTAAAACTCTCCCGGCATTGCTCCTTCTGCAATTATACACCAATTGCAATTTCTAATTGCTGTTCTTTCCCAACACAGGATTAGCTTTCCAAGTGCCACACTCACCTTTGTCAAAGCATTTGTTTTAAATAAAATGCCAAGACGACATTTGAATTTCTAAAACAGTCATCCAAATCACAGACTACTGGTTTTCTTTGTAAAAATACCTGGCTCTGTTTAAGCAATACGCAGGAGTGCGGGTTATTCACGTCGTACAGGTGAAAGGTAATTAATGAAGCAACATAATGCAGTCTGCTTCAGCAAAACAAGCATGCCACAAGCACACAGGCTTACCTTGTAGAGCTGCTTCATCCTTGCAGAAAGACAGACTGAAATGATAAACAGGGAAGAGCACAAAGGACAAGGTCTTTCTGGTTTTAATGGCTCAGCTAGCCAAAATAACCTCTTCAGATTCTAAAAGAGTAGGGCTAGTTTCATCTCTCCCCAGTGACATGAATATCAGAAGCAGTTCTGTGAAAATTCTGCAATACCCAAAAAATGAAAAGTCTTTGTCCATCACCTGCAGAAGTGCTAAGTAGCATGATACACAATGGCTAACAACAGAGGGGGGAAATTAAGGCTTTTCTAAGTTGCTTTTAATTTTAACTTAAGAAAACATACTAATCTTTCCAGAAATCTTGACAACTAAGGCTGAACATTCAAAGTGGTTCCAGTAGCATGAACATACACGGTATTTCCTTCTGTCCATCAGGAGTGCATCTTGTATTTTGGGTAACACACGCATACAAACTCCACTCTCAGAAAAACTTTCTCTCCATGTTCTGTACATTTCTACAGAGAAGTGGATCACAGCCTGGGAGGCTGACTTCATGTGAAACAGTACCAGTGCTCGTTATCTCAAACACATACACGCACCCTCTCTGAGGCACCCAAGACCCATGTCCCTCAGCCTCACTTCTCACAGGAACAGGTCATTGGCCCAGAAACACCGGGAAAATGGCTGGTGGTGAAAAGGAGTCAGGCGTGGAAGCAAAAGCCTTCTTTCCAGTTGTCTTCCTTCGCAACAGCCTAAAACTTCTGTACCCATCTTTGTCCTGCATAAGGACAAAATTTCTGGCCCACAAAGATGAGCACATGGTCTCATTCCTGTCATTAAAGCAATCTCTTAAGACTAAATGGAATCAAAATCCTTTAAGAATACTGCTGTCATTTCAGACAATTATATTTGAATCAGTGTAAGGAATGGTCTAATGAACAGTCAACATCGTTAAATCCTCTTTAAACCAAGCAGCTCAAAGAGCTTATTTTGTTGTTAAAACAAAGTTTACAAAACCAGATGCTAATAGTAGGCTCTTCTGTGTTTCAAAGCCCAAGCACCAGGAAAGTACAACATATGTTTTTTCTAAAGCAATTATTTTAATGAATTGACACTTAGAGGATGTATCCATCTTGCCACTCTGTAGACCAAAGGTTAAATGCATTAAAGGGAAGTGTGGCATACTTAAATCCTTAGTTGAAGACTCCTCGCTGCAGAAAACAATTCCCACAGCAGACTAACCATTTTCTGCATTAGTATTGAAAAAATATTGAAGAAAATATTTCAGTAAAGATTTCTACTTAGTAACAATATATAATTCTATCGCACCAGAAAAAAGATCAGAATAAGCACTGTTGATATTTGAAACGCTCACAGCTTAGACATGTTTCCTTTTAACATGTAGTTTTACAAATGCAGCACAAAATCTATTACTTCCCCATCACTTCATGTCCAATGAAGTACACTTCATGCACTCCCTGCAGCTTTAAAAAAGCCATTTAAAATATTAAAGGGGACTTTAATCTCCATTTTACTCATTTTTTTAAGGGGAAAAAACAGGTGTTGCTAACTGAAAATTTTAATCCATTAAAAATCATTTACAAAATTTGAGGACTAACTTACTTTACCAAAGTAGGAAAAAGGGCTAACTAGCAACCAGTCGAAGAATTTGGTTCCGTAAGTATGTGCACAGCTGGTTCATCAAGTCTCTGTTCTGTCCTTCAACCCAGTGCATTTCTACTAATACATCATTTCCTTCTTTCTTCACATTCATTAAACACTTAAAGAGAAAACATCTACTAGTTTCTTTGGGACTTTGTTCTTTTTCAACTGTCAGATTGCTAGCTTCCTCTGAAGGGCAAGGTTCCTCCTGTGCATTACTGGAACCTTTGCCAAGTGATGTTTCTGCCTGCTTTGCTTCTGTCTCCTCCTCCTTCACGTGCTCACTGTGTTCGTCTTTCGCAGCAGATTCTTCCATTAGCTCATCACCTGCAGTCAAGTGAACATCCTCATCAGGAGCCATAAACCCCGTTTCGGAGTCTTCAGTCTTGAGGTTTTCACAGTCCGAATTGTTGCTCACACTCTTCTGGCTGGTTTTTTCCTCTTCCATTGCTTGCAGAATATCTTCAGAAGCTCGAGGAAGTTCTCGTAATTGCCTTATTCTCTCTCGTTTCTTTCTCCTCAAATGAATCCAGGAGTTTTCAATGGCAGTCACAAACAGGCTAACTTCATCCTTTCCACAGGGAACACGCTTATGCTGAACCTATTGCAGAAAACAGTAGAACTTCATACCATCTTCTCACAGTTATGCTTTCAAGTAGGATGTTGTTTTAACATATAATACTTAATACTGTACCTTCAGATCAGTGAGAATCTTCTCTACCCAGGCTCTAACCACAGCAATAGCTTCTACAGCATCCCAGCCCATAGCTGCAGCTTTGATGGATAACTCTTTGACTGTAGAAGCCAAGACCATAAATGTAATTGGTTTTCGTGGTTTTTCTAATTTTCTTCTTTTAGAGGGAGGTGACTACAAGAAGGAAGAAAAAAACATTACAAAGCCATGCAATATCAGTGGGATGACTTTTGTACTCAGAAGACGTGGGGATTAGGAGTGTAATGTAAGCCACTAAACAGTCATTGACATGGCCTGTGTTTCACTTCACTCCAAAGAGTTTTAGATTAAAAACAGCTAACAGGATCATGCACTTTACGCTAGCCTGAGGGACAGAGGAAGTTTATCTTCAGACATTAGGCAAAAAGCTTTATTAGTTCCTTCAAACTACTAGTTCTCTGTGAGCTGAGAAAGTGCGGCTGCTCTTGGGAATAGAGGTCAAGTGCTAATATCCACATTTTGATCCAAGTTCACTGAAGGTTTACTTGCATCTTCTGTAAGTTTGGTTACTGTCTATACCTATCTTACAGTATATGTAAATCTGGATCCAAAAAAGCAACTGGCTCACATTAGTTAAGGTGAACAAGCTCCAATTACATTCATGCAAGCAAGTCTGAGCTAAACATGTTCATATCTATTTGGTAACAGAATCTATACAGTAAATTAAAACCAAGTTCTCAGAGGGAAGCTTGAAGTTCAAATTTAGCCCCAAACTTAACATATTTTTAATACTACTAAATTGCTATTTGAAGTATTGTTACAAGCAACCCTTACTTTCACTGAAACCCACAGGAAGTTCCTGCACAGGCTTTTTTTTTCCTCCTTAAACATAGGTCATTTATGAATCACACATAACAACTGCTAACAGAAGACTGCCAGCCAGTTAAGAAATCCCACTGTCCATACAGCCCAGCGCATCCAATGTTCCAGTCCGAAGGAGAACAGTTTGTTTCACAATAGTTACAGCTCATTAGGCCCTTCCTCAAATAAGAGGCACAGACAATCACAAGCAAACCAGAATTAAGCTACTTACAGGTACTTGTACGTCATCATAGAAACTCCATGCCAGTGCCCATCTCATGGTGCGTCCTTGACAGAATTCAGTATGAGTAACTTTAGGAACCTATGCAAAGAAGCAATGCAAAACTTTGTTTCACATTAATAAACAACACTGTTTTACTGCACACATTTTCAAATGTAAAAAAATTACAAAGTTAGCATTGAGTTATTTTCTCATGACAGAAATGGACATTCTTTCTGATATGGCTTCACTTGAAGTTGGTCAGTGCCAAGCCTGGTACCAGTGCCCAGGATTTCCCATCTCTGCTCTGCCATGTGTTTGTACCCTTTCAGAGCTTCAAGTTCAGCAACACACAACATGACCCTTTTTGTGCAGTGATCCAGCACACCTGTAACACACATCTGCATTCTGATTCTGCAAACAGCACATCCTTTCTCCTTGTTCAGAATCTGCTCCTGTTCCACATTTGAATACTGACCCCATTGCTGTAGCAAATGAGCACAGAACAAAGGCAACTAAAGGCTGGGAAAACAAACCACTCACCTGTCTGCAGGTGGCAGAAACGTGCCTAGAAATACTTCTCTATATTTGCCCAAAAAAATCAAGTCTGAACTTACACTGCTTTTAAATGTAAAACTCAGATGTTAGTGTTGTCTAGTCTTTCCATACATGGATGCTGTAAGGCATTTATGTATGGTATGGAGAATGTACTAAACACTAGCAAAGATAAATACCAACCATCCCACCTCACCTTGAATTATCATCCAGAGCACAAGCCCCAGGTCTGCCCAGAAAGAGAAAGAAGGAAAAAAAAAAAAACAAAAAACCCAAATCTGCTACTTTTGAGAAATGCCTTCAAAAACAGAGAGGAAAAGGTGTCTCTATGCTAGAACTTTTCCCACCTTTCGATTCCTAATTTATCAAAATTTCCAATAAATACAGTAAAGGTCAAGACCGTTTGAACAATGAGTGGACTTTCTGGAACATTTATGCGGCATCCTAACCTGAACCACAACACAGCATGTGCTTGGTTACAATGAACATATTCCCGGCTCTGATACAACAAAGACTACAAACCTGAACAAAATTATATTGGTAATTTCAAGAAAAATACAGAAGGAAACCTCACCTTTTCTATGCAAGGTTCGCAAGGATTTTTCTCACCTTACTAAGACTGAGGTGCAACAGTCCAAGGATAGGGAAGAAAGTCAGTTACTTGAAATTTTGTGCCTAGCTCAGCATCTGCTTTTGGCATTCGGTTTACGCATTCCCTACGGCCTGTAGTTCATCTTTCTGGGAATTGATTTCACCATGCACTCTCTTTCCTTCCACTCTCCACCATACACAAGGACAGATCTCACAATCACTTTCTTTGTATGGAAATTACAGAAGACTACATTTCCTCCAGAAAGCCATAAAAAAGTCCTTTGCACAGCCTTCTTGCATGAGAATAGTAGCACAAGGCTCAATTTTACTTGCTGCCAGGATTAAACATAAACAAACCAATGCTGACACTTAAATAATGTTACAATTTCTTTTATCAATCAAATTGCTAGATTTCATGTTAGCTAAGAGGAAAGAGAGCTAGAATTTTTTTTTTTTACAACAGCCTTTTTAAGGCTATTTTAAAGCAGAAACCCTGTATGTTCTAGAATGGACAAAGACATGCTTCTACACGTGACAAAGACAAAAATCTGGAGATGATATGTGCTACTTAGCTATCAGCTTTGAATCTACAATAATTAAATCTCAACCACTTTGAGTGCCTCCCTAACAAGGAATCACAGCTTCTTCTTGTAAATAAAAACTCAGTAAAATAATTCAATAATAATTACCCACATGCATCGGAACATAGTATATATTGTGTAGAACATATACAGGATACACACGGACTATATACTTACTCACCCCCTGGATTCGAAGTTCCTCTTTCAATGGTGCTAAACTGCATTTCTTCCCCAACATGCAACTGTACCATCTGCAAAGAACACATTAACAAAGCATTTTACAAATACAGATCAACTGAAAATGGCAACTATCAGAAGGAACTACTTGGATCAGAAACCTGCAAGAATAATAGGAGATTTAAAAACAAACAACAACAACAACAAAAAATTCTTCACCAGCAAGTGCTCGAGCCTCACCGCCCAAGCTGCAGAAGGCAAAGGCAGGGACTGGGAGAATGAAGAGCCACCCACTGTAGGAGAA
>NW_009232203.1:0-1343 GCF_000690835.1 Fulmarus glacialis
GTATATATATATATGTATAATCTTTCAATGCTGCTGGTGAAAATCCTATCTTTAAAGCCACAAAATCTTCACCTTTATTTCTTAATTAATATTAACCTGTGGAAAAAAAACATTTTTCTATTAACTGACTTCATATACATAGAAAAAAATTCTGCAATTTTACAGAAACTGTATTACCCATTCCCTTGACATCTGATGAAAGAGACTTAACTTTTAAAAGTAGAGAGCTGGATTTTCAAGAATGCTTTCAACTATCTATACAGTTACTGTAGCGTTTCTTATAAATTCAACAGATGTTTTCAGAATGTAGTTATTAAAATCTTATGTCTTTATGCAAGAACAGCCATAAGGTTGAATATTTACATTGCTTTATAAAAGTTCCCCTCGATTTTCAATGTTCACCCACATACCTGGTACAGTAACAAAGATTCTGCAAACTTAAAACACTTTAATTAAATAATACTCAGAGGCACAAAGCAAACCTCAGGAATACATGGGTGAACACTTTCTTAAATAATTACTACATTCTAACATCTTCCACGTGTTTACCATTAAATGTGAAACGTTCCCATTAAACAACCAGAGATACAGTAAGAATTAAATGTTTTGTAGTTTCAAATAGAACATTCTTTTCACAAAACATAACAAATGTCTAAAATAGGTTCTTAATCTAGATAGGAAAAAGGTAAGCTTTTCACTTCATACGCATATTTTGTGTGTGTGTGTTTCTGTGTATATATACATACATACACCCACACATTTTGTCTTTGTGTGTGTGACTACATATGTATATGTATATGCACGTATGTCACGTATGAAATATTGCTTCTATACTACTTTTCATCAGGCTAAGAAAACACAAGATTTGCACCACAGTTACAAAAAATTGGCTTCTACAAGAATTTTCAAAACTTGAATGCTGCTCAAACAATTGAGAAAAAATAATTTGCGTTATCAAACTGTTCTAAAAATTCTCTTCTTCAAAAACGTATTCTCCTGCTTTGTTTTTTTTTTTTTTTTAAATTTTTAAAAAGACACAAAATATGCATAGCTATCAACATTATGTCAAACAGCCGGGAAAAAAAAAATCAGTGTTTATTGCAGCTGTAGTAATTGAAAAATAAAGTTTAAAAGATGAAAATTGTAAGCCACAGAAGGCACAAGAACAATTGTACTTGTGGGGGAAAAACTGGTATTTTGAAGGATTTTTTTTTATCCTTCCGCTGGTGCATTTAAGGTCTAGGCACAGACTATAACCTCAAGTTTATATGCAGAAATAAATCTGAATTAGCAGTAAATGAATGGCAACGTGGGGTTTCTACATGGATTTTGAAATTCTTTCC
>NW_009232203.1:1358-1754 GCF_000690835.1 Fulmarus glacialis
TTGATTAAAATAAAAGTAGCCTCCTGCCTTTTAGCCATTTTTAGTGAAATAATATTGAGACCATTTGAAAGAAACTGCTTTCTACTTAAAATTTAGTAGGAGCTATGCCATGTATTTATAATTTTAGGTGTATTGGGAGGCACAAAGGCAATATGGCTATAAAATGCAGAAAAATCACATCACTGAAATGATCAAATTATCATTTATTCCTTTTTCAGATGAAGGAGTTTTTTATTCTGCTTTTAAGATGAAATTTCTACTCTTAATTCCTATGCCTCATTTCCTATTGAGATTATGCTACTTATAAATAAATAAATAAATGCAACAACATCAAGTGTTGAGTACACAATTTCACTTATTTAGATTATGTGAATCACATTGCAGCCAAATAATAAT
>NW_009232204.1:0-18310 GCF_000690835.1 Fulmarus glacialis
TAGTAATTGGAGGGCTGTACCAGACTAGGGAGTAATTTCACTTAGGCAGGTAACATAAATTTCATCATGTATTTAATTTAAATAAGGCTGGTCAAAAAGCTTTTCAGGGGTACAATTTCCTATCAAAGAAAGGCAGTTTTGTTGGAAAAGGATCATTTTCTAAAAATCTATTAATTCTTATAAAACAGAGCAAAACAAATTTGCGAAATGTTGTTTCTATAACGTTCCTATTGATTATGATTTTTTTGTTTGTCTATATTCTTGAAATACAGAATGTTACTTCTTGGCTTGTACAAGAAGCCCACATAAAATAACATACAATACAAACTGCAATGACAATATAACTGATTTGGAAAACAAGCATAAACATGATTACAGTACTAAAAAGCTGTGTCATGGTTTGACCCGGCAGGCAGCTAAACACCACACAGTGGTTCGCTCAGTCCCCCTCAGTGGCATGGGGGAGAGAACTGGAAAGAAGGTAAAACTCGTGGGTTGAGATAAAGACAATTTAATAGGACAGAAAAGGAAGGGAAAATGATAAAAGAGTATACAAAAGAAGTGATATACAATGCAATTGCTCACTACCTGCTAACCGATGCCCAGCCAGTTCCTAAGCCACGGCCCCAGCCAACTCCACCCATTTTTTTTGTTCAGCATGACGTCGTATTGTATGGAATATCCCTTTGGCCAGTTTGGGTCAGCTGTCCTGGCTGTGTCCCCTCCCAGCTTCTTGTGCACCTCCAGCCTCCTGGCTGGCAGGGCAGTATGAGAAGCTGAAAAGTCCTTGACTTAGTGTAAGCACTGCTCAACAAAAAATCAACATCAGTGTGTTATCAACATTATTCTCATCCTAAATCCAAAATACAGCACTATACCACTTACTAGGAAGAAAATTAACTTTATCCCAGCTGAAACAGGACAAGCTGACACAGCCACACCTTTAACAGCTGCACTTTTAAAACAATAACTGTAACACATCAGAACAACCAATATTGGAATCTACCTACCAGAAAACAAGAAACTAGAAAAACATCCTCAAAACAAAATCCCAAAATTTCCCAAGTTCAAATATGGCTGGATTCAAGTCACCTACTACTATGTATGTGCACCACATTCAAAGCTGAAAGAAATTTGTAAAGATCTGTTGAGATCAATGGAGCTATGGTGTTTTCATTACTGTAGGAATTGGCCTTATATGGCGACCACTAGGAAGTTAAGGTCACCTTTCAGCAGGTGTAGTTCACGTAGCAGCAAGACATTCTCAATTTTGCTTTACTATTAGACATCAATATATATTTATACATCTATATTTTTAAAGTAAAGATTTCAAAATACACAAGAGAGAGTCATTATGTCAGCCAAGTTTACAGGAACATCTAGTGATCTAATATTTGCAAGCTAATTTTCTCATTAATGAATATTTCTCTGGCATCTGGAAGCTTATGCTGCAATGGTTTAAAATATATAACCATATTATAACTTTATCATCACAAGTCATAGCTTAAGTGATTCATATTTCTGAAGTCTCAGTGATATTTAACAGAACTTAGAAAGGGTTGCAATGAAGATGTATATTTGATCAATACTTTGTAATCACTTTAATGTGGTCATATAGGGCAAAAAGCAGCACAGTTTCGCAAGGAAATAGCAATTGGACTTATTTACAATCATAAACACTTCAGATACCCATCTCTGATTCAATACTTTTGCCCTTATTCTCTGCATTTTTCCTAATAAATGAGGCTGAAGCTATGTCGCTGACATTCATGCCTTTATCTCAACTAGAGTTATCTTTCAGTTTTACAAGGAACATGAATTAAATGCCTCTGTCTTAAACAGAAAACCTTTATCATCAGTCTGTTCCTCTCTTTATACTTGAGCGAAAATACATAGGTGGGGAGAGAGAGACTCTAGCTCGCAGAGAAAATTGTTATGACTCCAACACTACTGGGTAGGATTCAGCCCCAGATTTGTTAGTTGTCTATATTTTGACTGTCTACCTGTGAGTCAGTGCCTAAGATTCCACTGTAGTCCATGGCAATCTAGCTCATAAAGTATGTGAAGTCAGGATGAGATCTAGATGGAAAAACAGATGTTTGGTGAACTCTAGGGTCCATTAATTGTACTGACTAGATGTCTGCTGACTGTGATGACCATCTAGCTCAAATGCAGACACACTTTCTTCTAGGTCTGAAACTGAATTGCAACCAGATCTACAACAGTTTTTCATCTGGTGGTGGATGTTCAGCCTTAGACGTTGTACTACTCTCATGTATGCCACTTTAAAGTATAACTTAATCGAGGGAATGGCATTTCCTTGAATAACAACCTTTAGTTCTTGCTGGGATCTCACTAATCTACTATAGAAGTAGCAATCTATTTTT
Organism: Fulmarus glacialis; assembly: GCF_000690835.1. Classification (NCBI taxonomy): domain Eukaryota; kingdom Metazoa; phylum Chordata; class Aves; order Procellariiformes; family Procellariidae; genus Fulmarus; species Fulmarus glacialis. Next base: position 2,388 of record NW_009232204.1, read on the forward strand.
TATGATTTCAGCAAATGCTGTGCTTCTTGATGTCTCTACACCTATGACTAACATGTTCATGTTTTTCTTTAGCAACCTGCCATCTCAAAGGCAACAGTAAAAGCTAGACAACTTTAGTTGTAACTGAAAAAAGTATGTAGTCTGCTGTGTAGAGAAAAAAAAATTGTGAAAGATATTTCCCGTTCATGAGGCTCTGGTGGGTGAGCACATACCGACCCCACATTGCTTTCTGTTACTGACCAATCCCACATCACCTTCTGTCTGGACTACTAATCAATTTCCTGTAAGAACTTCTACTTCTGATTAATCCATATTGTCTTTTATTTCTGCTGCTGCTGAAGCTTCTTTCTTTTGACTAATTTGGGTCCATTCTGAAGACTCTCTAAGCTCTCAGCAGGTGCAGATGGCTGTATGTTCAGCTATTTGAGGTGTTTTCCTCCATTGATTTCTGTTTGTGCCTTCTGACAAAGAAAAAATGTTTCTTTTTGACATCAACTTAAGGGTAGAAGAGATGAAGCTTAACTGGTCAAATGCTGATAGATAAAGCATGGTTCAGCAATTTCACTTGGGAGAAACTATTAATATAGTGTCTGTCATAAGTACCTGTAGAATGGATGAGCTTCTTAATAGGGCACAGATCCTGCCAACTGGTGTTTGTTTTCATAGAATTTCAAGGAGAATGAGTGACATGTTAACACGTTCAAAATGCATGTTTATCTACCATGCGCTCATCTTCCATCAGAAATTTTGGTGTATACTAAAGGAAACACAGAAAGATCTCATTACAGTGATGTGCATCTCTATCAGATCCCAAATTTGCAATACTCGTTATGGCTATGAATAACTCACAAGCTCCAAGGCATGTACCAACCAAATTATTCCTCCTCCTGCTGATAAAGATAATGCCACAGATTATTAAATCACAACAAACGAACATACAGAATGCTTTGAATAAGATCTTAAATGGGCTATTATGTAAAGAAAGATCAACACAATATATAGTTGCAAGTCTTTAGTAATTAAGATAATACAGTGATAAGGAAATTTCATGGCATATTAGTAATACATCTCAGCCAAGGTAAAACTGGTCAGAAAAGTCCATTAACAAAGCTCATCCATGAACATATGATCTTTTTCAATCATATTTTAAGTTCCTGCAACTTTTTTCTTCATCCGATTAAGGCTGTTGATGCAGCTTGAAAATGGCAAGAACATGTACTGAATACATCATACATGTGGTTTTCTGACAAAAACAATATTAGAAGCATCAAGACATTATTTTGTAAAGTACAGAAACAAGACAAAACTTCTCACTAAGGAGCAAAATGTCTTATCAAATGTTCTTAGAATCCAGCATCCATCACCCATTAGTGAGTTCTCAAACCAACCTGGTCTAGGCAGTGCAATGCATAGAGAATAAAAACATGGTAAGATCTAGAATCTGAAAACATCATTAACATCATTGGAATGTATGAGGAGGAACATAAAATTACATTGAGAAAATTTGTACCTTGATTAAAATCTTAAAACCTCAATTTCACCTATACCAAAAAGCAGATGAGATGGGCTTTGTCTATTAAATATTGTATTGTTTTTTAGAGAAATGAAAGAAGAATTTTCTTTAATTCTTCTTCATTTGAGATAATACTTCATAGAAATAATCTCATTTTCCACATGCAAATTTGTAAAAGAAACCCAGAGAAACAATGTAATTTCACAGAAAATACCTAAGTCTTAACAACAATTGCCTTCAGTTATGTTTGTCCATCTCACAGTATCAAACGTCTGGATTACTCAGCTGTACCAGCATCCAGCAACCAAATTACTGTATGGTAGTGTTAATTAAGTCCAAACGAATGCTCAGCAGACAACTGTTTTTACAAAGAAATAAGTGAATTCTATCATACAGTTATGCGACTTGATATTTTATCCTTAGGCACATGAGCTCATATTTCTCTCTTTATAAAATGAAGAACAAAATAGTAAAGAACATCTATAGGTGTTTTCATAAATTCCTCATTGAAAATAAATGGTAAGGCAAATACAAAGAGTTGGTGAGGTCAGAAAGGGTAGCAGAGTTTTGGGATTCATGAACAAAATAAACCTCCTGCAGTTGACCCTTGTTGATTTCTGCATTCATGAATCAATTGGCCATGCCTTCACAAGCACATTTCTCTTCATGGGACTTAAGGAAAATTTTCATTCCTCTTGAAGAATCTTCATATTAGCTATCAAATTATTATTTATCTTTATTAAAAAGATCCCTGCAAGTGGGATCCATTGGCTCCTTACAGAGGCTGCGTCAAAAGTGCAGTTTGACCTTCTATCCAGTGTGGCCACCAGTTTATAATTCCCAGTTTATATACAGGAATATAAATTGCTCTGTGCAAAAAACTCCTGAGATTTCTCTTTTTACAGCAGAAAGAACTTTTTCCCCCTGTTAGATCATACATAGCTTCAACCATCAACCTTGTTAAAAACTCCATGCCCCGCTACGCTTGTCACAAACATATCTGTGAAATTGAGTTCAGGATTTGAATTTTGGAACAACAAAGCAGACATAAACAGTTTGGGGAATCTTTAATGGCAATGGGACTAAACTGAGGTAATGAAAACATTTAGAGAGTCAGGGGAAATATCTTGGCACTGAGGTTTATTGGACTTTGGGAATAGTTTCCCAAAGTGATCATACTTACAGAATATCCATTTCAGCAATTTAGTGCAAATACAGGGGCATGCAGGGGGAGTATCCCAGATTTGGCATATTTTGGGAGGCAATACCATTTAAACAATCAGACAGTGTCCTGGTTTCAGCTGGGATAGAGTTAATTTTCTTCCCAGTAGCTGGTATAGTGCTATGTTTTGGATTTAGTATCAGAATAATGTTGATAACACACTGATGTTTTAGTTGTTGCTAAGTAGTGTTTACACTAGTTAAGGACTTCTCAGCTTCCCATGCTCTGCTAGGTGCACAAGAAGCTGGGAGGGAGCATAGCCAGGACAGCTAACACAGCTGACCAATGGGGTATTCCATACCACATGACGTCATGCTCAGCATATAAAGCTGGGGGAAGAAGAGGGAAGGGGGGGATGTTCGGAGTGATGGCATTTGTCTTCCCAAGTAACCATGATGGAGCCCTGATTTCCTGGAGATGGCTGAACACTGGCCTGCTGATGGGAAGTAGTGAACGAATTCCTTGTTTTGCTTTGCTTGTGTGCGTGACTTTTGCTTTCCCTATTTATCGCACCCCTCAAGTTTTCTCCCTTTTCCCCTCCGATTCTCTCCGCATCCCATTGTGGGGGGGAGTGAGTGAGCGGCTGCATGGTGCTTAGTTGCCAGCTGGGGTTAAACCACGACAGACAGCTTTATTGTGATATCTATGTTTAAATAATAAGTTAGTTGTCCAACATTACTACAGAGGCTTCAGTGTCTTTAGGTCTTATTGTTCACATATAGGAAATAGGGAAGTATCCAAATTAATCTGCAGTTTTATTTAAAGGATCAGATAAGAACAATGACCCAAAAAGTGTTAGAGTATGCCCTAGAGTTAATAAGTATGTCAGCAGATATTTGCAAGCTTTTCTCATGCACCTCACCACTGACCTCCATTAGCATTACCATTCTAGTTCAGTGCCTGTCCTAATCATGTCAAATTCCACAGTACTTCTGTGAGTCCACTATTTCACTAGAAAACTGGCCAAGAAGATAAAACTAATGTCACTAATAATCTAATTACATTTAAATACTTTTTTTAACCAAGTCTTCTAGAGGACTGAATATGTTCAACAAATTCATATGGATTAATTAAATAATTTTTTTCCAAGACTTAATGAGAGTTGGTTGTACAGGATATAGCTTTAGACATGGAACCAGCATTAGCAATATGTATTTTTATCATTAAACAGGAAATCTTCTCAGATTCATGCAAAACAATATCCTAAGTATGAAAAACATACCATTTTTCATTTTACATATTTAAGATGTGAAATGCCTGCATAGTAAAGGGGCAAATCTCACTCTATCGTCAGCAGTACCTAGTGTGGAAATACTACTTAGCCTCAACCTGTTTTTAGTGAGGTTAAAACATTACCATATGTCCATGTGTCCATCTCCCTTTCCCCAGTCCCCTTCCCCTCTCCTTCCTTCCTCCCTCCCTCCTTTCCATTATGAAATTAAAGTATTGAAAGAAAAGTTAAGCAGGAAATTTTTGGAAATTTTCAATGAGCTGTAGAGCAAACCTGTTAATTCTGAATGTATCTAGATGTGGTATTTTCATGCAAGACCCGATGATACAATGTGCAAATGACACCACTTCCCAACAGGGTAGATGACAAAATAAGAAATTATAAAGATAGCAAAACAGGCCTATGATGTCGGTAAAGAAAGGAGGAAAATAATGTTGTGGAAGGTTCCAGCCTGTTATCACATAAAAAAGATGAGAAGTACATATTTTAAGTAGCAATTCGCTGTCTTCTGGACAAGCTTCTCATCTTTCCTGAGAAGTATTTTAAAACACATTTACTCTGACAGGCGCATCTAACTAGAAGCCTAAACCAATCTGATTTCCAGCCTCAGAGCTCTTATAAATGCTGCTGCTGAACGATAGCTGCTCCCTATTTTCTAATTTGCAGGCTGCACACATTTGTTCTATTGGTCGGAGGAAGGAATCAACTGACACTGACACTTACGAGAAAACTCAATTGTGAAGGCCAGCATTTATGTTCAGCTCCACAGTTGGCACTGCAGTCTGTCAATCCTCAGGTCATCGTGTCTACCAGGCCATTAATCTGTACATGACATTCTTTTAAATTCAGGTTTTAAGAAATTTTTTTTTTTTCCTATTCATGTACATTCTCAATTTTAAATAGTAATGCACTACCATACACATTTTTACAGGTTTGGATCCACACTCTGAACAAAAAGCCTAGAGTTAATCAACTTAAAACTGCCAGCCTGGGACAACTGTTGTTGAACACATTGGTGTGGGAGAGAAGGGAAAGCAGCAATCTTTTGATACAAGCTTTAAATTTGTAAACTGAATTTGAAAAATGTGTGGAAAGAACTACCTAGGGAAAACTGAAAGTCTGTGATCCAGCTGAAGTTCACTTTTAGTTCTGAGTTATATTTTTTGACATAAATTAACCCATGTTAATAATAATTACTTTAAAAAAATTGTTTTGATCTTTCTGGGTTTTGTTTGTTTGTTTGTTTTCTTTTTTAAATTTTGCTTCTGTTTCAGCCTACAATGACTGAAAACTAAAAAAAAAAGGAAAGTTATTGAAAATGTTAGAAAGAAACCACAGTGAAGCTTTTTTCTCACTCTGGTTCCAAAATGAAGTTGTTAGAAGGGTGTTATTAGGAAAGAACTACTGAGAGTGAGAAAGTGCAAGCAACAGACAGCATCTGATTAGATGCCTCCAAATTGGAACTGAGTTTCACTAACAGGATTTCATAGACTCGGGTAGTTGTTTGTCACAGCTTTAAGCTGTCCTGGAAAAGCCTTTTCTAAGCCTCTTTAGGTTGAGGGAGCGGGCTCAGTTAGGAAAGAACTAGTTTGAAAGAATGTATACAAACTGAGTGCCATTTCCAGCTCAACATCTTCTATAATATATGAATATATATGGCTACCTTTAAAATTTATGTAAGATTTTCCCACCGTCTGCACTAGAGCTCAGACAAACGAAAATACAACCTGTGCTTTCAACCATGAACTTACTTTGTACAGATTTTCATCCAAAGCAACTACATTTTTATAAAGGGTCATTCATTTCCTAGGGTTCTCCTGCAATTATTTGTCCTTGGTTTATGTGGTAAACAAGTTATGTCTCTGACTAGGAAGGTGGATAAAATGACTACCAGACAGTTAGCTTTTTAAAAAACTTTGAGAAGCAGAGCAAAAATGGAAATTTGTTTCTTTAACTGTTAGAAAAGGATATGAATTGAAAAGAGGCAGCATGGATTAAGACCTTGACAGTGGAGATTTTTAGATTAATTCACTGGAGTTTGTATATATGATTATATTTCTTTTACCAAGGAACTTAAGGAGTGAAGAAGCACTACATAAAAATAATGTTTTCTATGCCAGATTCAAATCTGGAATAAAACCCAGTGATAGTACATTTCAGCAAAATGGATCAGTGTCATCTTCTGAAGAAAATATTAAAATACTGTTAAATAAGTGACTATTTGGGGACAAGGGTGTTGTTAATTTAAAAATCTTCAGAAAAAAATGTTCAGTGAAACCAAAACAAAAATGGAAATTTGCCAGTATAGGTGTTCTGCAGTATGAAACTCTGTGCGTAAGTGTCTGTGCATGTGTATCTCTGCAGTGGAGTATTGAAAAGTCTGCTTTTTGCAGAAGTGTCCTGAGGGGCATTAAAGTTTTCTTTCTTAAAGCCTGATCTTCAAAGCTTGGTCAGTGGTTACATTTAAAAACCTAAGTGAGGGTTTGTATTCAGGTATTCTCAGTGCTCCCAGCCTTAGATAAAACCAACAGGAGACATCATTACTCTGAAATAACTTTTTGAAAGACCCCTGAAAAAGTAGGGTGCTAAATACAGACATTGTGATATTACCAGTTTACATATCAGTTAAAATATTTTGATCTTTTCCTGATCCTAGCTCCTACTGGTTTAATATCTATTTATGTATCTCTACCAGCCTGGGGCATCTCATTTTCTTCCCACCTAATAATGTTCTGTTCTTTATAATTGTATCAGGGTCCACAATTTTAATAAAGCATATAACAAAAACTTTTGAGAAATATTAGTGACAATTTATTAATAAAGACAGCATATTCATTTGAACATCTCCAAATGTTTACTCCAGTGACTAAATTAATGCTTGATTTTAGCTTAATTTGCAATTTCAGCACACACTGCAAGATATTGCCTTTCACTACATGTTTACATTTAACTTTAATTTGTGCATTTACTAAAATACAGCTTTTATTTTGTTTAGAAAGGAGAAAAAACCCAATAGGTTTCTTTTTCAAGTTAAAAAGTCTATTAAACAGGAAAAGCTGAAATAACAATGTTCTACTATTTTTCCCTTTGGCTAAATAATGCAATAACAGGCAAATGGTAAGAAATAAATTTTTTTCAGAGGGATTTTTGAGAGAAGAAGTAACCTTGACAACAGGAATGTAATCTTGACAGCATGGTTTTATTATGAATCAACAATAACAACGTCTTTAACTTTTACTATACCAAGGCGTAGACCCTTAATGATTTATGACTTGAGTGGGAGTTTAGCATGTAAATATGTTTATGGATCGGTGCTGGTATCCTTCTAAGCTTATAGTAATAATTGTAACAATTCCAACAAATGCGATTCTACTACTTATCACACAGGTTGGGTCTTTATTTGATGCAGACCTACACAGAAATACTGCTAGCTCTAAACAAACTTAAGGCATATATTAGCCTAGACTCAAGAATTGTAATATTTCTCAGTTTAAGGAATATGGCCATTCTTACACGCTACTTAAGGAAGAAAAGGTGAAGCTGAATTGTTTAAACCAGTTCTCATCTCCTTAACCTGAAATGTTCTCCAGCATCTTCTTCATCCTAAGGCTTGCCATCCTAAGGCAATCTTAAAGAAATATCTTGTTACAGAAAGCAATGGCAGATTAAAACAAACACATTATTTCCCCCGCTAGTTTGGGGCAAAGACTGCTTAGTGGTTCCAAGCCCTCTGCACATCCAGTCAGCCTCAAAAATTTTCAGGAAGCGAGTCCCTATGGAGTGTTGGCTGACTTAGTAGCCAGTGGTTAAATGGTTAAATACTGCTTGCTGAGGTACTGCAGCCATCAGATCCTGCAGCCAACGTGCCTCAGCATGGTACATTTTCCCTGCAGGATGAACGGAAATTTAGTGGAAGTTCTGTGACTACTTCTAGTCCTCAGTCTTCAGTACTGTTTCCCCAGCACTATTTGTTTTGCCTTTAAAGCACCATAGGCCTGTGAATTACAATGCCCTGAATTCCCAATTTTGGTGTCTGTGGTTGGTTATGTTTCTTATCTTTCTTGCTCCTAATCCACCAAATCTATGGTTTGCTACTGCCTCATAAACTGTAAGGCCATGGTGTTACAGACCCAGCTGTAACCTGCGTGAGTTTAGCCCTAGAGACCCCGAAGTCAGTTTTTGCACATTGACGGGCAACTTCTGTCATGCTTTCTCATCCTGTGACGGAAGCCTTCTTTCTGATACAGAAATGGATTCCTAATCCTACTTCTAAAAAGCCTGCATCTTCCACTAAAGAATATCTCAATGTCATTGTGCAGAAGTGGAAGAAAAATGTGGAGACAAATGCAGCAGAGCCCCCTTTTGCTAGTGGAATGTTGCAAAACAGCATATACCTCCCAGATCATAACACTGCTTTTAAACATATTTATTTATCCTCTGTTTAGAGAAAAGTGTTTTTGTTTAGAGAAAAGTGACATTTTCTTTAAAGTACTCTTATTCACTTGCTTGGTTTTCTCAGTATAAACAGATGAGAAGATGTAGGAAAAATGTCTAATCAGCAGCAGAGCTTCTGAACTTCTGTTCAGTTATAATGATCGTTGCTAGATCTAGTCACGGCTGCTCTGTATAGTTGGCACCACATACAATATTCATTCTCCACCTGCTCTAACTGCATACATTGCTCACAGAAATCTACGTAAAGACCACATGAAGAATCTGAGATGGAAAAACATGGAAAATAGTTTCCATATACTTTTTAGCTGAGCCTGGAAACAAATAATTTGAAGGTTTATAGATTTGCTTCTGTGCATGTGTGCTATATGCATGTGCCTATTCAGGGATAAACTATAATATTTAATGTGCACATTTTGTCTGAATGATACACAAGGTTGCAATTTATTAAAATGTTGTAGTAGACACAGAAAAATAAAAAACTTTCATCCTGTTCCTAAAACATGTTGAAAGGGTTTGTGCAAATTTAAGCTTAAAACCTGTTGAGTCTATTTTTCACATTTACTTGTGTCTCAGCTTTTGAAAAGCAGATTGTTCCGATTTTTTTTTCCTTTTCTCTTGGCAACTGGTAAAACAGCCAGGCTGCTAGAAAAGGAAATAAGCCCTTCCTGTTGTCATCTTGGGGTGGGGTAAAAAGTCCTGTTTTAGCTCTTCTTTTGAAACCCCTCAGTGTGATGATGCAAAAGGATGTCCTAGAAAGGTTCTGAGCCAGCATGAATTTGTGAAGACAGTAAAGAGAAGACATGTATATATGTGTGAATATATGAACATTAGAAGCTGCCATGCTGGGACAGCTCAGAGATCCTTTTAGTCAAGCAGGCTGTTCCAGAAAGGGGTTCATCCAGGATGCTTTGTGAGAAGTATATAAAAAACCCCCAAACTGTGAAGGGTGATCCTTCCATTCTAACTTCCATCAATCACCTGTTTAGAGACTGGAGGTTGGTAATGTAGATAACTGTCTACTACCAACAGTACTAAAGGACACAGGCATCACATCTCATATGCACTCTCCCATGCTCTGAAACAGGTATCAGATGATGACATATCTTGATCATACAGGTTATGAAGCAGTCTGGAGCTGATGAACAAGCCTGTCATTGTTTAAGTCCCACCTTTAAAGATACTCATAACTTTTTTTAAAATTTTCCATTTTTAAATGGAACAACAATTTTCAGTTAACATATGTTTCTGATTATATTAAATGAATGTGCTCTCTTTAGAAAGCAGCTGTGATATGACACAGCTGAAATAATAAGAGACGTGTCTGAATCCCCACTATCAGAACATGGAATGCATAAGGATGAATGCACAGGAATGGAAGTTTGATATTTCCATCTGCATAATCATTGCTCGAACAGCTTTGCCTGATCTCCTGTGTTCTTTTTTTTTTTTTTTTTTTAATAGATAAGGAAAAAGAAATATGTTTTGGAAATATTTATAGTGTTGCTATTTATTATTATATGTTTTTTTCGTATTCTGTCTGAACATTGGAGGCCAGATTCTCCACTGGTTTTATATCCCAATGTTAAAAGAAAACTTCTTTAAAGTGCTTTCTGGATTGTAGCTCTAATTGTTTTTCATAGTTGCTATATGAGGAGAACCGAAAATTCTCTATCCCTTTTCTGTTTCACAGGTATATAAGAGACAGAAAGCTTTTAAAGTGTCCAGAACATCAATGAAATATTTGCCTCCACACTACAAATAAAGATAAATTATTTCCTGTTTGTTAATGGTCGGAGGGCAGCAGACATGACAGTTCTATCATCGAGTTTGTCCCAGGCCAGCTCAGGCTCCTAGAAAGCCCTGCTTGCATTCATCTGCATGAACTAGGTTAGAAACCTGACAGAGCAGTTACCTGTGAACTTATGTGAACCATGAAGTAGGACCAGACATTTAACACATCTACCACTGCATCATATTTTCACTATGTTTCACTATGCATCATATATCACTATATATATGGACCTTCTTGTTGGTGATGTATTATTATTTTAAACATGCAGAAGTATCACTTTTCAAACTCACTTAATTTTTAAAGTAGCATGTAAAGCCATGTTCATACATACATAAACTTTGGATGGAAAACAACAGTAATCAGCATTGTTTTGGCTGAATGGAATAAAGAATTATTGAATCCTTAACGAGACAAAGCCATTTGTGTTGTTTTTTGGGGGGGAGAATATATTACTCTATTTTGTTAAGCTTAAAAGCAACTTTCACATGATAGCTTTATAGAGCAATTATAATAAAACACAAGCAATGTTTTGATGACACTGCAACAATGAAGCATCATTTCTTTCACTAGTTTTGAAATCAGAACTTATTTTAGCCACATTCTGTTTGCATTTCATGTGCATAATATATCTAAAGTAGTCTGAATTTTTAACATTTATTTATAACGGACTAAAAAGATGAGTTAAATGTCTAATCTTTGCATTTTATGCTTTCTCAATATGTCAAGCAATAACTAAACTCTCCCATAGAGTTGGTGTAAGAGGCAGTAGCTAATTCATAGACTAACTTACTATTGTTTATCAATATATGCACAAGTAGTGCATTCTTAAATGCGTTAAATGCAATTTTAAATTGCATATTCTTGGTCTCTTTTTTTTTCATTTTTGTGTTCCTTTTGAAACAAATTCACCCTTTCACTTCCCTTTATTACCAAAAGGGATTTTTTGCATTTTCCAAATGAAACATAACAAATTACTCTATAGAAAAGAAGCACACAGATATTAAACTGAGTTCCTTACATAGACTTCCTTATAATTTATTGCATGACAGCAGTTTACATTATGAGCGACATTCCATTTCTAAAGAGGTTTCTGCTTAAGACAAATGTTATTTGATAAGTCTTCTCTGAAAAAAGATATTTAATTGTTTTCTTTGAGTGTTTTCTGGTTTTCCTTCACTTCTTGCAGAACTTGGATGGCAGGTCCATTAGTTGTCCAAGGTTACATTAAATCTGGAATATATATGTTATACTCATAATATAGGGGCTTCAGTAATATCCAATGACATGGCATTTAAAAATATATGTTCTTTTTCTTTACAGCTGTCTAGGTTTAATGAAAAAAGAAAACTCAGCACTTTCAGCCTCACTGATGCAATCTTTGTGTGTATGACTGTGTGTGTGGATGTGGCTCTCTACCATATTTTCTACCTTAAGCTTCCCCAGAAACATCTGTCCCTGTTAGCTAATTTCAGCCCAATGTGAGAAATGCGCAAAATTTTCAGAGTTATTCAGTACTTATGTGCTTAGGGAAAATATACATCTGCGTGAAACAAAACAAACAAACAAAAAGCAGCATATTATCTGTGCTTTTAACCAGTGAAAAAAGCCAAATAAGGTCACTCTAAATACATGTTTCCTTGTAAATGCCTCTGTCACTGAAAAAAATATATCACAGGTCACATCTTCTCAGATGTTGGAGTCAGTAACTACAAGACACCAGTCCTGTTTCCCTGTTTCCAACAGTATTTGGTATCTTTACCTTTCCCTGGGCTTCATTCAATGGCTGGTGAATTTTGGCTCAAGCTCTTTATTTCTGCTTTGTATGTTTGCTATATTTTAGTATATACTTTCTGTCTATAGAAAGGATATTGCTGTGTGTTTTTTGATGATATTACAGGAAAGCAGCAACTATACAGATAAATTATATTTTTTCATCACTAGTAAAATTCTGAATTTCATATTATAAAAGAGACACTGAAAATGTGTAACGATGCAAGTAGTTAAAACAAGTAAATGCACCTAAGACTGTCATTTTCTAATATTCAGGGGAAGTCATCTGATCACAATAAGAAAATAATAACTTTTTAAAGGACTGCCTTCAAGAATATACGTTTGATTTGGCTGCTGCTGTTTTTCTTTAGCCATTTTGGTTTTGCGGGTCTTTTACCAGTCTTTAATCTTTAGATTTGAATCTGCAAAGTCTTGTAGATATATTTAATAGTATTCACCAGGCATTATTATAAAGCAAAATTTAAAATAATTGTGGAAAGTTCAATAGGAGAAAAGCTTTGATTGTATTTCAATTTCATTTATTTTTCTTTTGTTGGCTTGTCCAGACTACTTTGCATGTGATGCACTTTTGTACCAAGAAGAAAAAGCCAAGTGTGAATGGTCTTTTTCACTAAACTAGCTAAACATGTAGATTAAGAGAGTGAAGATACATTGTCAAAGTTAAAGTTTATATAAAGTAACCCTCAAAAAAGCAGTACCTTGGGTGTTTAGACTGTGGATAAATATTTAAATGTGAGTATGCTTTGCTGAAATGTAATAAAATGTCTTAGATGTTAAGATTTCAGGGAATTTTCTTCTGGGAATCTTGAGAAAACTAATAGCTTATTCTAAGACTGAAGAATACAGTTCCCAAGCTCCCTTATTATTATTACCACATGCTGAGAATGAAAATAACAATCAGTCTCTGCTAAGCATCAGGCTGCTGCATCTTTAGCAAAAACTCCAGGAACAAACTCTTCAGTACAGAAATAAACATGGCAAAATATTGGACGAGACAGATGGAGAATTTACACGCATCTCTGCAAGCAAATAATATTGCAAAGAAATAGAAAGAATGATTTTTCTACATTGTTGTATGTGGCAGGACCAGAAGCTGTGTGAAACCTTGGAAACAGTCCAGCGTGAGCAAGATGAATGCTATTATAATAGCAGATAGTCATTTTAATGATTACAAATACAGTGGTTTTTGCATAAATAATATTGATAGCAGATACATTTTCTTTCTAAGAAACAGGGTCCACGTCACTTGTTATGGAGCTCTAAATTACAGGTATAAAAATTAAAACTGTGTCTTGGGGTATACTCACAAGCTCAAGCAGCAACGTTATCCAAACACAGATTCAGTGTGCTCTGTAAGGGTACAGTTGGGTACCTCTGTTAGCAATGTCAGCGTGCAGAAGGGGTCCTTTTTGGTGAGACCTTTATACTGGGGGGTCTCATCATACACTCCTAAGAATACCATCATTGAAACTGTACATTAGGATATCATCTTGAGTGCCCTACTTGCAAAGTGGACGAAAGTCCTCCAGCAAAGTCTTCCTTCTGTTTTTGTGCAATACCACTTAGTAATGCAAATGCACCCTTTGTTTCTCTCTCATCCTCCTGTCCAAAACAACTAGTGAGAGTTTTTGCAGTGTAAGTATGCATATACCAACACCTTTCATAGTTCAGTGAAGTAAGCTGAAAGCCTCATTACTGTATTTGCCAAGACCATGGTGTAGAGTTGATCTAAGTCATTTGAACTCAGTGACAGATATTGTAGCATATGTTATCATATTCTCAAGCGTATGATAGGTATGCTTTAGCAAGGAGTTGGACAAGATGACCTTCAGGGGTCCCTTCCAACCTCAACCATTCTGTGAGTCTGTAACTGGGGTCTAACCAATAATCTGGAAAAAACTGAGATGTTGAAAGTGCTCTAGAAAAGTGTCAGGCTTCAATTCAGATATGTAATTAGCTGTGCATCACATAACTATGAGGTAATGTGTTGTCAAAACAACCTCTTTGGGGCAGGGTATTTCTTAATTTTGCAGCCAGGAAGATGAGGGACAAACGTTAAGTGATTTAACTAGGTGAGATTCATCTCACCCATCCTTAGATGTCTGCATCTTAGCAAGTTGTCTAGGCCACTTTGCAATCTCTAAACTAAAAATTGCACTTCTAGAGCACACCTCACCTCATATTAATGTAAACATCTAAACCAGTTCTGATGAATCCTGTTGTAGATACAGATCTCTTCTCAGGTTAAAAAGTTTACATGGCAGTTTAGATCTACACAGTAGCCTCAAAAGTGAGGTGAGATGAGTCCCATCCACATTTACAAAGTCCCTGCAGGACCCAAGTGAATCGTCTCAGTCGAGGTATTTTCACGGTATTTCCTCCTCTGGAGCTTTTCCTGTTGAATTGCAAATTTTATGGGTACGTATTAAATTGAGGGAAAACACTAAGACAGGTATTTATGGTTGATAATTTACTTAGCTTATTTAAAACCTGTTTCAATTCATATGTAAAGGCTGTAAAAAGGCATGGTTCACTATTTTTCATTGCATTTACCAAAATATGGACATTAGAGTTCTTAAATGAAGAATTTCACTATCATTCTGCAGAGGATCTCTGCCTCCTGCTTGTCAGGGCTCTGAGGGCACTTAATGGCTTCACTGTCTCTGCCCGTCCCCGCCAAGGATCTCCCCCCTCCCCTACCCATGTCCCAGGACCCCATTTCAGCCCCCCAGGGCTGTCAGTCCCTGCCCTGGCGACCCCGCAGCAGGGCCGGTCTCCAGCCTTCTAGAGCCCTGCCCTGCCTGGCCATGGGCCCCACCGAGCCAGGCCCACCCGCACAGGCCAACAGCCTGGCCTGGCCTTGGTCTGTCCCTGTCCCCAGGGAGGTCCAGGGTTAGGGCTGCCCCAAAGCCCCCAGCTGCCCTGCTCCCTGGCTGGGATGTGGGATGGACCCTGGCTGCCAGGCTCTGCCCTGCCCGATGCCATGGGGACCACCCGCTGCTCCCACTGCCCAGGGAGCTGCAGGCCCTTGTGGCACCATGACACTGCTCTTAAAGCTAGGTTTCCTGTATAACATCTGGAGACGGTTTCCTATATTACAAAGCATCAGCATGCTGACTGAGGACTGATTTAATCTGACCAAAGTGCCATAGCAGCAGCAATCTGCCATTTGGTGGACTGTCCTAGCATCGGTGTTGCCTTTTCCCTATGTGGTAGTAACGCCAAACTGCATGCCCCGTCTGATTCTTGCAGAGGAATCTTATACTGGCATAGCTCTTATATAAACGTCTTCTTTAATTTTATTCATTTTTTGACACAATTTGCAATCAACTTTTGTGTAGAAATGACTTCAAGTGATTTAAAAAGTGACTGTTGGGTTCATCAACAACTATCTGAAGCAGTGGCTGGGTTTTATGAGAGTTAAGTGCCCAATTCACCTGAATTTTCATATATGTTTAGAGAGTTACTTAATGGGGTTTGCATCTCTATTTTCTTTACAAATTAAAAACTTGGAGATTTTTCCTTTGTAAAGGATTTCTCCCAGTCCCCTTGATAACTGTTTTACCATCACATTTTTCTTTATCTTGTCTCTAGGATCTTGATTCAGTTTCCCACACAAAAGTGTGGGATACTCTAGTGACATTTGAAATGGCTGATAGTATCACACTTGGCCTCCAGTTTCAGGTTCAGATGGGAACACATCCATCAAAGATCCTTCATTGTATCTGCCAACCCAAAGCTGATGGCTTAGATGACCTAAAATGTCCTAGATTACAGCAGCTGCCCACAGAGAGACAACTAAATAAATTCAAACCACTGTCTCTTGTCGTATCTTCTCTTCCTTTTGCTTGGTTTTCTCTCCTCCTCTCCTCTCCTCTCCTCTCCTCTCCTCTCCTCTCCTCTCCTCTCCTCTCCTCTC
>NW_009232204.1:18336-26248 GCF_000690835.1 Fulmarus glacialis
CTCTCTTCTCCTCTCCTCTCCTCTCCTCTCCTCTCCTCTCCTCTCCTCTCCTCTCCTCTCCTCGTTTCTGTTGAGACTCTCTTTACTGAAAGCACATTTTGAGATTAAGACACTTAACTATACACCTTTACACATGAGCAAGGTGTGTGAGGTCCCATTATAGACAATGGAGCCATGGATCTTTGAAAGAAATTCAGCTGATCAGCTGCTAAAGGTATCTAGCTCTTGCCATTTGATGTCATTTACATATTTTGGAATTGTCTGTGACATCTATTTGCCGTTTTTCCAACAATCACAAGTGCTTGTAATAACAAGTAATACGCAAGACCATTTCACTTTATTGCCAGATATAAAAATCAGAATAACAAGGCACTACACGTTGCCCAGATGATGATTATTTTCTTGTTCCTGACCTCACCAGGCAGGCCTGCTCTACTCTAACGAGGTGGATTCCTGCAGTTTGCACAGTGTTTTTTCAGACTTCAGATCCCGTCTTGTTTGCTCATATGCTTATTTTGTATTGGGTTTTTGCCTCCAGATAACAATATAAACAGCATCTAATAGACATTATTTAAATTTCTTTGTCATGGAGGAATTAAAGGAAAACATATTTATATTTAGGCTTCAGTTTCTTCCCTGAGAAATACTGAGTCTACAACACTTTTTCTTCTTTTTGACACAGTATCAATTGCTCTTATTTTATAATCTTACATGTTTAACTCTTTGTATAACAGTATACCATGCATAGTAACAGAGTATCTGATTGACTCTTCAACTCTTTGTATAACTAGGGGAGAGGTAAGAAAGAAAGAGAATAAATGCAATACTTGGCAAATCCATTGGAGCAAAGCATAATCCATATACACAAAATGACTGCAGGCTCAAAGAAATAGTTGTTTCCTCCATCTTATGTAAGCCCTGTCTCGTATCTGTCAGTCAGCTGCCTATCTTGCATACTGTAGTATCTGCAGTGGCATTAGACCCCTGTGTTTATAACTGAATCTTACCTCAGGCGTGTGTTTTAGGGAGAACTGAATAACTAAGTGCTTTGAATCATGACGTGAATCCCACCGTTCGTGTTAATTCCTCAGAACCATATCTGTCTTTCTCTTTCCAAACGTCCTAAGAAGTTGCTGATAATGGTTGGTGTAAGAATATTAGTAGTTAGAAATTCTGAGCATGCTAGAATCTGTTTGTTATCACACAAAATAGGTCAAAAAACATAAGGTAAAATCTTGTTACCCTCCAATACTGCCTGCAAAGTTCTGACTGAATTTGAAGGATTTCACCTATGGTCCCTGAGCTGACAATCATACAGACAGCATCTTAGTTCTGTCAGCAGATAAGCCTTCTAAACATGGCAAAGGAGAAACAGGGCACAATTAGGTAATAGCAGAACACCGTTACTCAAACAGTCATCTTTATTTTTCTTGGTTTTTATTTAACAGATAAAATACTCTTTCCGGCAGTAAGAAAGACTAAGCAGAAAAAAGTTACCTGAAACTATGCAGAAAATGATGCACTTAGTAGCACCAAAAATCTCCAGTGAGCTAGTTTTATTTTTTTATAGTACCTGTCACCATGGTAGCCAAACGTCTGTAACAGAAAGTAGCATGTATTAGATGTATTAGATAATGGACCCTCACAAACTGTAGCTATACAAAAAAAAAAAAAAAAAAAAAAAAAAAAAAAAAAAAAAAAAAAAAAAAAAAAAAGGACTGCTTTACTATTAATCTGTCACCCTAGTAAAATAAATGGATACTTCTTGAATTTGTTAAAGGTAGCAGATGTCAATTTGTAGAGTTTTGGTAAGAAAGACTCAGGGAACTAGATCTGTTCCTTTGAAATGCAATAAAGCCCAAGTTTCTCCCCATTCTGTCCAGGGGGCTTCCAGATGTCTGCTTGAGCGCCCTATGTAAAACACTCTCCTCTTAATTGTGGCCTGTTTAAATGAAGAAGAAACAAAATAGGTGTCAAGATACTCATCAAGAAGGAAAAAATAATCCTTCCAACTTTTGACAAAGTAATTTGTAACTGCAGCTAAAATCAGCCTGACCCAACTATTTCAACCTCTGCCAAACTATTTCGTAAACAGGAGCTGAATCTCTTGACATTTACTTCTTAAAACATTTTTTATTCTGCATTTGAATCACACTGTGAATTTCACATTTATTTTATAACTAACATGGCTTTATAGCAATAATTATCTTCAAAACCACAAAGAAATTTTCCTCCAGAAAGCTGATTTTGAAGAGCCACACAAAATCTTTCCCTCTGTAATGTCATCACTGTAGAAGAAATTAATTTTGCAGATAATGAAAAACTGTTGGTTTCTCACCATGCTCCAAATTCTCCCAGTAAAGATGCTTTCCAGAAGGCATTTTTTTCCTGTGTTACCTGCTTCTGGGAAGCAGAAAAGGTTAAAAAGCTGCACGAATGAGTGTGGTTTGAAACTTATCCCTTATTCTGAGCACCTAGGCTATAACTGAAACTAGAGAATAAAGCAATTATTACAAGTATGTGTTATAGTCTTTAATAGAAAAGTGGCCTGATATATACCTCTGTAAAATAAATATCCTAGATGAACTGATAGTATAAGATATAACTCCTTATGGGAAACCAAAGTCTGGGAATAAATTTGGATTTTTAATGCCTCGATGAGCAGAAATGGGAATCAGCAGAAAGCTGCCAGGCAGTTTTGGGAAGAAAATGAGCAGGTTAACTACCATTAGTGTAGCTAATATATTCGAAGTACTTTTCCTTCTGTACAATGAGTTGTATAGGTTCCTGCAATATGACATTTCTACTCCTGATCCTCCCTTTTTGATTTATTGGCTGAAATAGACCCGCTGAGATAAAAGCAAAAGCAAAAAGGAATGCTTTTAGCTAATGGGAAAAAAAATGAGCAAATATTTTATCCGTGGAGAGAATTCATTCTTCCTTTCAGGTTAGTATTTTTCTCTCAGTATATCCCCACAGTAGAATAAGAAAAGAGGTATTTTGTCCCCAAATCCACCAGAATATGATGGGTGTTTCTGAGTCTCAGGCAAATAATGTTGCAGGAAATATTTGATCACATACTTCTTAGAGCAAAGCTGATTTGCATTGTCCTAGATTAAAGTATAGGCACAGGGAACTCATGTCTGCGCATAGTACCCAGTACAGATGTACCTATTTCATCTTTGCAAGCTATTTTCTGAGGGGCTTTGCAATTCAGGAAATGTGTACTCTGTTTTTATGTGCATAATGACCAAAGGATAATGAATCCAAGCCATACTTCAGTAAAGTGAGAGAGGAGGGTATGAATGGAGGAGCTTCAACAATGGTAGGGTTTTTTGCTCAGTTTTTCAAACAAAAGCTATGTATCTATTTTTCTCAAGGGCAGCTCCTTGGGGAACAATGGTGGAATCTGGAAATTTTTTATGGGCTGAAACATGTCTATAATAGTGTTATATCTATACTAAACACAGGTCATGGAAAACTTGAACTATGAAAGCAAAAAATATTTATTTCATTCATTGCTATATTTTATCCTATACCTTATTTTCTGATAGCTTTTTCCCTTTCTTTCCAGTCTGATGAATCCATTTATCCTTCTTGCCTCCATTATTCTCTTCCCAATGAGCATCTTTTTATGATGAATTAATATGAAGACAAGAACGTGGCTTGTCTGGAATTTCTGCTTTGAAAAGCAAGAATGCTTCTGAATTTCTGAGAGAGGACTTTACTTCCAGTAAAAAGGCAGATACAGAGTTCCAACAGCAAAGTGTCCCTGTTCTCCCTAAACACAGCATCACTAAGAAAACCTGAATCCTAAGTCTTTCTAAAAAATAAGTCAAATAATTTTTTGATACTTTTCCAAAAGGACATAGTTTCCTTTTAGCCAACATTTTTTTTAAAAGTGTGTACTTAAGCTTAATTTTAATTTCATACAGAAATCATCTGCTGTAAGCTGCAGTGCAAACTCTCCTCTTCTATCAAATGTAATCATATAACTAAAAATATTATTGGTGCTCACTTAGTGTCATGATTTAACCCTAGCCAGCAACTAATCACCACACAGGCGCTCGCTCACTCCCCTCCCCTGGTGGGATGGGGGAGAGAATCGGCAGAGTCAAAGTGAGAAAACTCATGGGTTGAGATAAAGACAGTTTAATAATTAAAATAAAATAAAGTAAAACAGTAGTAGTAGTAGTAGTAGTAGTAGTAGTAGTAGCAGCAGCAGCAGCAGCAGTAGTACTAGTACTAGTACTAGTACTAATAATAATAATAATAATAATAATAATAATAATAGAATATACAAAATGAGTGACGCACAGTGCAATTGCTCACCACCCACACTGACCGATAACCAAGTAGCGATCGGTACTTCCTGGAACATGCCTACCATTCATATACTGAGCATGACAACACATTCCTAGCTATGCTCCCTCCCAGCTTCCTGTGCACCTGGCAGAGCACGGGAAGCTGAAAAGTCCTTGACTAGCGTAAATACTACTTAGCAACAACTAAAACATCAGTGTGTTATCAACATTATTCTCATACTAAATCCAAAACATAGCACTACACCAGCTACTGGGAAGAAAATTAACTCTAAACCAGCTTAAACCAAGACACTTGCTTGTGTGTTTTTCCCTGTTCTGCTTATTTTAATAGGATTAAAAAAAAAATACAACGCAAAGAAACATTAAGTCAAGAAGCTTAGAAAGAGAAAAAACAGAGTTGTGGTGGGTGTTCTTCTTAGTATTTAGCAAATGCTGTCATCTGCATTGGAATTCCTCCAGTGCTGTGGACTACAAAGAAAATGAGGGGGTAGCTAATTATGCAGAGAAAAAGTTAAAGAGCTCTGCTATATGTATATTTTTCCTCTATTCAGACTATTATCCCAGCTAAAAAAAAGAAATCAGGATGAGTTTAATACCAACCTATTTGTGCTGAAACTACTGAATAAGCAGAATCTGCATGTGCACGAGTGTGTACACATGTACCTGTTTTGTGTGTAGCTGAATAGGTAAGCATGTGGCCTTGTAACCATTGTAAGGAAAGAGAAAGATAGCAATTGCATTATTATAGTCTTTATGGCAGTATGAACTGGGAGCCTACTCAACCCAGCAGAAGTCCAAGGGAAAGGATTGTATCACAATCCCCATAAAGTGCGTGAAGGGTGTCCATCAACTTGTGCTTGCTGCTGCTGTGTGGTGAATTGTCATCCCTAACCCTTCAGTCCTTGTAGACATGATGGCACTGAAAGATTCTCTCTGCTCTCAGTACCTCTTACAGAGCATGTCTATGATCTGTCTGACAGCAATAATGTGGCCCCTTTGAGGGCAGTGACAAGCTTTGCACCGATTTCACTGCAGACTGCAGTTCACGATACGTATAAAACCAAAAAAGAAAGAAGCAAATAGAGCCCAAATGGGTTCAAATGTCTGAATACGACTGCCAATATAATACTTAAATGCTACCGAAATTTTTAGCCACCACTAATTTTGGAAGCATTTTCATATTTGTTAGACTTCTAACACTAAATAGACTCCTACACCATGTTTCTGGTGTAGGTTTGTGAAGTTACTTACATGGCACCATCAAACAGTTCAGAGCAAATTGAGTGGTGTCTGGGATTTACAGAGGGCAGTCTCTCTCCCACCTTACTTCTTTGTAAGGTTTGACCAAGTGTGACTATCTGACCTGTACCTAGAAGGAGAGGAGGCATCTAATATCTAATATCTAATATTCTTATGAGTACAGTGATCAGTGTGGTAGCAGTAAAAAATCATATTTTTCCGCTACCTGATTTATCACACAATCATAGGTCTAGATTCCTGGTTACATATGCTAGAGAAGAGGATCTTAGCAACCCTGGCAGTGCTGATCCAATAAGTTCAATCATTTTTGCATGCAAAATTGAAGTATTCATTGGCAGGAATTGAGCTGCCACACATGAACTCTGAGAGTCATGAACCCACAAGTCAAACGGCTGCTGCCTGTTTCTCTGCCATTACCTTAAAATCTTTTAAAACAAAATTCTAAGCCTTGATTTTCAATTACATCATGTTAATTTCAATGAGAGTTCACTGCAGTCTCTGGAGGTCTACTTCCATGAGCTATCTGCTAAACTTTTCCCCTTGCTCATGGGATTTAGGAGACTTATTGTGGTTTAACCCCAGCTGGCAACTAAGCCCCACACAGCCGATCACTGGTGGGATGGGGGAGAGAATCGGAAGGGTAAAAGTGAGAAAACTCGTGGGTTGAGGTAAAGACAGTTTAATAGGGAAAGCAAAAGCCATGCGCACAAGCAAAGCAAAGCAAGGAATTAATTCACTACTTCCCATCGGCAGGCAGGGGTTTAGCCCCCTCCCCGGAAGCACGCGTTCAATACGCATAACGGTTACTTGGGAAGACAAAATGCCATCACTCCAAACGTCCCCCCTTCCTTCTTCTTCTTCCAGCTTTATATGCTGAGCATGATGTCCTATGGTATGGAATATCCCTTTGGTCATTTGGGGTCAGCTGTCCCAGCTGTGTCCCCTCCCAGCTTCTTGTGCACCCCCAGCCTACTCGCTGGTGGGGTGGGGTGAGAAGCAGAAAAGGCCTTGACTCTGTGTCAGCACTGCTCAGCAATAACGAAAACATCCTTGTGTTATCAACACTGTTTCCAGCACAAATCCAAAACATAGCCCCATACTAGCTACTGTGAAGAAAATTAACTCTATCCCAGCCAAAACCACCACAAGCCTAAATTCCTTTGAGGAACAGGTTTTACTCCTTTTGTTGGTCCTAGTTTTTCAATTTATTCTTATTGATTAAATAGACATGACTTCTGTGGCTGAGTTAGCAGTATAAAGGATCTTAATTCTAATACCTATATAAAAAGAAAGAAACTGAAATCACGTTTAATTCAAGCTAAGAAAACTTTATTCATATTCATATGTAGTTAAGGTGCTAACTTTGTATTGCCAGACAGAATATATCTAGTTGTAAAAAGAAAGAGAACTGACATCACAGCTGGTCTGTTATCAACAACAGCACATTTATGCAAGAGAAAGTATTTAGAATAGCTGATGTTTTATATGACTTGCTGTACCAATGGAGCACACTCAAAAAAACAGAAGCCAGAAAATGCTGTTAACACTCATAGTCCCTTGTTTGTCTTTATTTTCCACTTTATATTCTTTATTTTGTGTATTAGCCTTCCCATATGTTTCTTTTAATGTGATACCCTGTACCTTCATATTTTTTTAAAGAATGTTCTTGACGTTACACCTCCAAGACTAAATCAAAATAATATTTTTCTAAGCGTCTGGATTTTGTCTCAAAAATGCAACAAGCAAATTGTCTTATGGGGTCAGTTTAAAGCACTTCAATCATTACGGTAGGTATTTCTTTAGTGGAGTTTTAAATAGTCACGTAAGTCAGGACTAATAAGAGCTGTCTCAGCTGTATGAGCAGCTTTGTACAGCACCTTTCGCATTATTTCATATTCCTATGTGGCTATCAGCCTTTCATAAAAATTTATTAAATACTGTGCATTAGAGAAAAATAAAATGTTAGAGAAGGAGAAAACCAGTGCTATAGTAACACCATAATAACTAATTGTATATTTCTGTGAGACTGCCTCTCAGAAAACAGTCTGGAACAACAAGAATTGTTTATCCTGCTCATTCCAACATTTGTAGTGGCTTAGAAATGCTATATTGACACCAGGTAGAACCCTATAGAGGGAGACAAAGGACAGGCAAGCAAAATTTTAGCAATTAATGTAGATGCACAATTTTATCAAGTAACACTGTCCATTGATAAAAAAGAGGTCCTCAAAGAACTTTTTTTTTGGTAAAAACTTGGCTAGACTTATTGCTTAGGCCAGCAGTGAGTTTCTGATAATGAAATCACCTTTTCTTTTTCTTCCTGCTTA
>NW_009232204.1:26279-61653 GCF_000690835.1 Fulmarus glacialis
TCATCCCATCTTTATTGATTTGATAATGAGAAGATATGAGCTCTACACAATGCTGATGTATCTTAAGCCAGGAATAAATCTTATAATAGCAATGTGGGTAAGGGCAAATTAAGTGTCTCTGAATCCTGGTAACAGCAAGATGTAATTGATTTATGGCAATCTGATTCAGAGTTGCCAAGGTTTTTACAAGATTATCTGTTTTTCTGACCCTTCTATTATTCTGTGTTTCAAAAGCATTTCCTGCTTTTTGTGCAATTCTTGTGCATTTCTTTTCTGTGAGCCAAGTCTGAATAGTGCTGGGGTTGCATGATGATTAGTTTATTGAACTGTCACCTCTGGTCACATGTGATTCAAGACACGATTCATAAAACAGTGATACATGACTTTAGAAGAAATTACTCAAACTGCATTATAATGGAGACAAACTTAAGCCGGAAGAATACAGGGGGACTTTAATTCACCCTATCCTGGCAGTTGTCTGAAGTGAGCTGTTCTTTATCAGCCAGAATTTTGTTGCTGGAGGAAATGTTTTCTGACACAGACTTTGAAATTTCACTCTGGTGAACTACAAAGCACTTTAACTATTTTAGTTCAGTGTATGTAGAAGATGGTAAACTATTATACCTGCAAGTAATTTGTTCGATATATATATTGAAGTGTAATTTTTTTTGTTTGATAGTCTGCTACAATACCAAGTATTGAAAATCGCCTCTACTGTTGCTCACTGCTTTCCTAAGCTGAAATATCAATGATGGCATGTCAAAAAATCATTTTTTTGGAGCATATTCCTCCACTTACTAGTTTCCTTCTTTCTCATGGATATGTTTTCTCTGGTTGCCATCAAAACTCACTCTAACAAACATGTTTAGTGTTTATCATTTGTGACAGGAGGCAAAAACCAAAATCAAATTCCTGAACTAATTCTGGCTGCAAAGCTCTTGTGTATTTGGGCAGTGAATTGTCAGGACGAATAGGTTGTATGATCTTGGCAACTGATAGTTGTCTGAAATTTTAAGTAACTGAGTGTGCATAAAATCCTGGCAAGGCTGCTATTCAGTGACAAGCTTGCCAGTGATAATTCCGGACACTTCATGTAGACTGGGGTTATGTTTTCTTGAATTAGCAAGATTCAAGAATCACTTTACCAGGGCAGTACTCATTCCAAGTTTTAGCTCCTGGGCTTTGGCTCAAACACTTCAGGAAACCTTTTAATGAAGAGTGTTAAGTAACAGAGCATCTTGTATCTTCTGTTGGGTTCATATTGTAATTTTGGAAGATTTATTCATGTGCTATTAAACCACTGTAGAATAATATTCAAAAAATGCCCCAGCCATGAAAGCTATCTCAAGAAAATCCTGTGTGTCATGTGACAAGCCCTGCTAGGACTATCAGTTTTTGACTTCATACCCACCAATTTTTAAAGAACACTTTTTTGTAAGGTTTTGCTTAAATGAGATCAAACAGTGGCAGCATCTTCTTGTTCGGTATAGTGCACTCTGTAAATATGTCTGAGCTAAATTGTAACCTAAATCTATCCATGAATAAATGTCATTGGACCAAATGATGTCTTCTGGAAATTTAATAAAATCAGTGATTCAGTGAAAAAGTTGGCTGAATATGTTTAAGAAATAAAAGAATCTAAAGTAACCCTTTGGTTTCCCAGCTGAAAATAATGCTGAAAACTTTGACCAAGTTTTTTTAATAGCAATCGCTAAAATTGAAGAACTAGGATGACTGGTGAGACATACAATTAGAGGGGTATGGGATACACATTCTATTCCCAACTCTGGCATTTAGTTGCTTGGTGATTTTGGAGAAGATATTTAAGGCCTGAATTTTCAAAAGAATCTAATAGTTTTGTTAAGTCTTAAGTAACTAAATTAAAACTTATATCCTTATTTTTTTCAGAAGTGTTTCCACTGATTTCCTTAAATGTTGTGTGGGTGTCACTTTTCAAATCAACCTCAACAGATATGCCTGTACTTTTTTGCAGAATATCCCAAGGCTACCCTCAAAAACAATTTCTCTGACTGACCAGACAGTAAATGTGGTAGCATAACTCAAGGTTCAGCTAGAGACCAATGTCTGGAGTGAAGAGACCCTTGTGGGAATAATCAGCCAGCAACTTCCTGTGACATTTGGTGGCTTGGTACACTGCCAGTATACACTGTAGAATGCCTACAGGCCTTTCTGGAGGCAGCATTAAAGCCGTCTGTGAAGCCACTGTGTTTTCACAAGGCAAATAGATTTGGAAATTTGTTGCCCTTCCCACGGGTTCTAAGGCTCTATAGGCAAGGAGTCTCAAGTTGGAGACATGTTCAATATATGGATTCAAAATCAATGTCCTTAGTATTTCTGGTCCATATCTATTTCATGTCTCACTTTTTTTACTTGTCAAATAAGAATTATTCATATTCTGAACCCACAAGGGTATCAAGAGCTTAAATGCATTAATGGTCTTAAAAATCTTCAGATATTAATAAGCTTGTTTTCACTCTTGTACATTCTCAGTTTTTCCAGCATGAATTTTGCATCAATTATTTGCTTTGTACATGCAAATGCATGGATTTGTCTGAACTGAAAAACGTGCATGAAGAACAGAATTAAGATATAGGCCTAGTTCCAGATGCTTTAAAAGTTATGAACAACAACTAACAGGGAAACCATAATCTGGCTCTGTACTGGGCTGAGTAATGGTGAATAATGCTGGATAAGGCAGACATTGGTGGATTAAGAGAAACAAAGGTCTGCAGTTCAAAAGATATCCTTGCAGAAAGCCTTGTATACTACTTAGTACAGAAGATCATTTACAAACCAGCATAGCTTTAAATTTAACCAGGCTTCACATAATAATCTTATGACCTGAATATTGGTTGGAGCAAGACTGCATGTCGGACAAGTAAATATATTCCTTATAGCCAATCAACAAACATACTGCAGTGAATGTGTATGTATATTGTTTATAAAGGAAGCTATGATTTAAACATTTTGAATTCTAACTGCTGGACAGTTAGACCTACGTTTTTATGCTTGACTGTGAAGAAATTACTTATCAAACTATCCAAATAAAGATATCTGTCTGACAAATCTGGGATGAGTCAAATTTTGTAGTTAGACAAGCCTGAATGTCTGTGGCCTCTGGAGGAGGTGAAATTCCAGGTGAATCATGGGTCAATAGATGAGCCAAGAGTCAGTCAGGGTTTGACATCCCTGGCATCTTTGGAGGCCTGGTAAGAGCCTGTGGGAGAGACAGGCATGGGAGGAGTTGGCATACAAATCTGAGGAAACTCTGTATTGTAGAACATCTATGAAGTTTTATGTTTTTAATGTATTTATTACATATGTCTCCCAAATCACAGCCATATGTGATTTAGTTCTGTGATAATCACAAATTAAAATTAGTTTTCCTTAAGAAGACAAGCAAATTGTAGTTGGTGATAGGACTAATACATCACCTTTTTTTGCACTGGCTGCCTTGTTTGTGGAACAAATGGAGGATGCTCTATTTGCTTACGCAGCTAAAATCACATCACAGATTTAAAAATGCCCTGACTCAAGGAAAGCATTGTATGTCATCCCCTTTTATCTTTATCAGTCACTATGAAAAAGTAGACCTCCTCAGAAAATTAAAGTTAGTAATGATGATGACCATGCCTATGATGTTCAATTATGCATATTCACTTTCAAATTTCTCATCTCATCACCAATCATTTCCTTTCCTTCAGGGAACACACACTACCACTGTACAGTGATTGTATATTATTTTTGTACCAAGCAATGTGTGAAAACTTAATGCCTGGAGACAATAAAAACATATTTACTCAAAGTGAGTTTAGGTATATGAGGAAGAGGGACAGAAACAGATGGAGTGGAAAAGAGCGATGTGGACATTTTAAATACAGTAGACAACCAAAATAAAATACTGAATGTGTGGATGCAGCTTTTAAATTAATACTTTCCTTTGCAAACAAATAATCAATTTAGAGGGAACAGGGGAGCCTACTAGAAAAATGGCATCTAGAATTCTACTTCAACAGATATTATAGGCAGCTTTGCACCTTAAAGGCTATATCACTCCTCATAAAATACTAGGGATGAGCACTTGAGAAACTGAAGTAGTTCTCATGGAAGATTTTTTTTCCCATATTCTTCCTTCAGAGATAAGATAAAACAAGGACTGCAAGTAAAAAGAATTTGCATAACACTGTCCTTATTCTTGATAAACTTTCAACATTTGGATTCTTGCTGTGACTAAATACTCATCCTTAACTGATAGTAAGAGTTGAAAACACCACTGGCCATAGTGTTTGTTCACTATGGCCTTGGATCTCAACAGGAGTTCAGGCAGTCTTTTCCACGGATGTGTCTCTTCTCACTAGTCTCCTGAACTACCTGATGCTTCAGCTAGAAACGTTATTGTACACAGGGGAGGAAAGGCCGCACATGGTATTATTGTGGTGTTCTTCAAACACATTTGATCCATCAAGCCTAACTTCAAGGTAACGTTGCTAAATGAGAGACACTAAACACTGAAGGACAAACACCAGAGTTCTGGATTCACCCTAAGTACATTTTGCATTCTAACAGGGTATAACCTTAGGAAATTTGTTTATCTTATGCTTTCATATTTAACTATAGGTGGAGCTTGTTCTGGCTTTCTCATGGAACGATTTTCTGAATTCTTTTGCATGTTTTATATAGCTATTTTCTCCTGGCTAGAATTTTTCTATAGTTCTTCCAATGTTTTTTTCCAAAACTGGAATCTCCTGCAAAATAGCCAAACTTCAGAATGCAAACATATTTCTGATGAATCAGATTAGGAAGTTTGATTTAGGATGTAATATTCGAAGACTGATGTCTAGAATACTTTGTGCATATATAGATATACACATACTATATATAATAATATAATTCATGTGTAGAAAAGTTCTAAAAAATGAAAGAGGAATAAGAATCTGTATTTGAAGCAGGACGGCCAAGTTTGTTGTCTTTTTTTTTTTTTTTTGATGCAAGAATCCCTTAGAAATTTTGATTAAGCTTCAGAAGCTTCTTCTGAAGGGTTTGGGCTTTTTTTTTTTTTGTATTGTTATTCCTATTTTACACATGGGAAAACAAAGGGGTAATGCATTGGGGGGACTTTCTCGTATCACAGGGCAATTCAGAGGAAGGTAGAATAATCAAACCTTGATATTACCTCTGGTTAATCTGAATATTTAATAACCTAAAATTCCTTACCTGAATAGTACTTAGCAAATTCCCTGTAGATTTTTTTCCCTCTCTCTCTTTCAAAAATTGCATTATTGTCATTGTAAACTGTTGTAGATTAATCAAATCTGACTATAATTGCCGTGTACATGACCTGGTGAAGGTATCTAATCACCTACATGTAGATAAAATGAAAGGATAGTTTGTAA
Source organism: Fulmarus glacialis (assembly GCF_000690835.1). Classification (NCBI taxonomy): domain Eukaryota; kingdom Metazoa; phylum Chordata; class Aves; order Procellariiformes; family Procellariidae; genus Fulmarus; species Fulmarus glacialis. The sequence continues at coordinate 31,694 of NW_009232204.1, forward strand.
AACTGGCATCAAATTTTATTGGATCTTGCATGGTCAGATACAATTTATATGGTACAAAAATCAGACTCAGCAATTACAGATGTCTGATTTTTAATCTTGTTAATACACAACCTTACTGGTCTGGTAACAGCCCAGAGGAGAACATGTTAACCTCTAAAAATCTGCTACAAGGTTAAAACTCCAATATTCAAAAAATAGATGTTAAAAGCAAATTAGAATGGAAATAACTTACCTCAAAACATCAGTCCCCTGAAACAGATATTGTAAATGAATAAGAGTTAAATTAAGAAGCTATTTAAAGTTCTCATAGTTTCTTTGTTTTTGAAATACACAAATACACAAATGGATTGTTTCTATGTAATGTGTCTATTGGAAGAGTTCTGAAAGAATTTAGAACAAGTTTGGAAATGTTGCACAGCAGGAGTTGGCAGCATCTCAATTCCTTCCAGACTGGGGGGATGAGAATAGGTTTCACATATTTTGTTTAGTGTATGGGGATTGACGCTAAAGATCCTTGGTTTGTGGTAGCAGGTCAGTTCCTTTAGGCATCAAAGTATAAACATTTTCTGACAGTAGTTACAGGTAATTGTCTCTTCCCTGTCCTTGAGGAACTGAGCAGCTGAAGCTTTTGGAAGAAGAAGAAGGGGTGAAGGACTCACAGGAAGGTGATTTAGCCAAAAGAGGACTGCAAAAAACTTTCAAGAAAGCAGTGAACTAAGTCATCAGTATGGGGGAAAGGAAAAGATTTGTAATTATTCTGAAATGTCAGGATCAGTAATGTAGATAAAGAAAGACTCTTAAATGCCAGAGGTGACAAAAAGGATTATTTACATTAAATATATTGTCTCAGCATAAAATCTTAGCTCTGCAGCATACCAGTTCTGCTAGATTAAGATTTTAAATTTATGCAAACAGAAAATTCCTTCCTCTTAGTTACTTATTTTATGTGTTAATTAAATTTTTATAAGGAATTGAGAAAAGCAAAAGCACTGTCAGCCTATGGAAAATGTTGAACATAGGAGCACCATGGCAAAGCTGTTACCTCTAATGTAGGAGGTAAAAAAGGGCCAAAAGTTGGTCAGGGCTGGGAGACTACACTGGGAAATTATCACTGTATGCTTTCATAGAAAAGCTGCTTTGGTCTCATCTCATTATATGCTTTTCCATGCTTTTCCATACCTTCCCATGTATTTTTACATTTATTTTATGGGAATTGTTGTGGAATTTATTTGGCTACCCTAACTTACTTATACCAAGGACACAAAGATGAGAGAGGTGACTAATGAAGAGTTTCTGGCTTTCAATTTTTTTCTGCATGCTTTGTAAAGACTGTTGTGCAGCACCTACAAAACAACAGCCCTCAATATAACAAAGCCTTCCTGGATGTAAAATTCCACGTGTTCAAAAGGAATGCAGAAGCAAAACTCAGCTCCCTTATAACAAAGCCAGTGCAGAGAAGGAGCTACATGGTGTAAAAAGCTGTGCAGTGAGCCTGGGACTTCTTTGGGTTAGGGCTTTCACCAGAGGAGCAGCCATGAACAGAATATTGCAGCAAGGCAGGCTCTGTCCTGTGGTTCTTCCAGGCAGAAAATGACCATAAACTGGGGAGCCCTTCAGGTTGCTTAAACGTGCAGTAGTGATCTCAGTGGCCTCTCCAGAAAGGACTCTCTCCTGAGCTTTGGTTTCTTTTACACATGTTTGTGTCATGGAGTTATTTTTGTTTGTTTTACCACTTGCCATTAATGAATACTCTCCCTTTGCAAGTGGAGATATACCTTTATACACCTTTATAGTTACCTTAAAAATGTTAAAAGCTGATGATACTTGGAATGGAGAAGATGACAAAAATGTCAAAGCTTAGTTCCAAAACCCAGTATGTGGGGTTTAAGGATTTCCAGAATAAATGTTTGAGTGGAGTGAGCAACATTTTGAAGATTTGTGACTGTTTGCTAGTTCACAAGAGATGGTCACTTAAGATAAACCCACTAGGTTGTCTTGTATATTGATTTTTGCTAAGTCTGCTTTGTTGTATTTGTGCTGGCTATTTAATATTACGTTAATATACCAGAATGGTAATGCAGTTTGCTTTGTGCTTTTTTTTTTTTGAGCCATTTTAGTTTAACATTTAAAGCACTCTGTTTCTACAGATGCTTTAAGCTTGTAAAAGCAGTTATGTTTTTACGATATGGTTCTGTTGATAGTCTGCTTGTTGTCAAGGACCGCAGATGGTGAATGCTACTTATTTTTCACTACTTTGGAATCCAGATTTTTCCATCTTTTTTGCTGTATCATTTGCAAATCCTCAGTTAAATTTTATTGGCGAGTCTTCAGTGATCACTCTATGTATAATTTAAAGATGGGACTTGTGTTCTCAAGCTTGTCTGGCATTTCTGAATGGGCGATATTTTTTATATTTTGCTGTATGGAGGTGTGACAACAACAGACCTGTTGCCACCCGCTTTGGGGAATGGGTCACTAACACTTTAAGAGATGGGTAGATATTTATCTGAGAGGGAGTGAAAGTGACACTTAAATGAAAATGTCTGTTTTGGATTTAAATAAATGGAACTGATTCATTGAAGCAGCATCTTTCTCTGCAAGGAGTCCAATTTTCCTATAAATAAAATTAAATAAGAGTTGTTCTCAGTGTCAGGGTCCTGAGGCACTACCAGGCCTTATGGGTCATGACCAGCACTTCCAGAGCCTCCCCTCACCCCTGGGGTCCAGGACTGCATTTCAGCCCAGTCCGGGGCCATCAGCTCCTCGCCACAGACACACTTGGCAATGGAGGATGGGGCTGCCCCTGGCTGCTCCCTGGCTGCGCCCCGGCTGCCCTGCTCCCTAGCTGGGGTTTGGGACAGGATGGGATGCCAGCCCTGGCCTGCTGCCCCATGGGGAGACTCCCGTCTGGCCCTTGTGACACCCTGACATACAGTTACTTGGAGTCCTCCATGTCTGTACAAACTCATAGCTGTTACAGGAGATGCTGACCCGACCAAAAGTCTTTCTTACATCTGCTTAAAGAAACTGAATAAGTTTTAACTGGGCTGAAGGCCTTTTTCTCATAGGCAATAGTTGCTGGTCAACCTGCAGACTGTGAGATAATGAAAACCTCAGTAAAATTAACTGGTGTGTCAAATGCTATTCTTCCAACTCATTGCAAAACAGAGTTGGGTCTCTGGTTGAAACAAAAATAAATGTAGAGAAAAGCAAAGGGTTATCATGCAGTTTTTTCACCATTTAGTCAGTTCAGGAAAATCATTTGCAGTAAGGCTCAGGAAAGAAGTCTGAGGGACAGCAGCTACTTGCACCAAAATGCTATAAACTTCAGTGCTCTGAAAAGCTTGTGTGATATGCTATTTGTCAGTGACTTTTTAAAGTATTATTCTACATCATGTGATTGTTTTTTAATTTAAACTGCACCATCTTTACTCATGCACCAGAAGAGGATATCCTGCGAAATAATCACTTATGCATATAGTTTTTTAACATAGTTGTTCTTCGACTTTCCATTTCTTGAATCATTTGCCTTCTGAGTTGTTCCTTTATTTTTCCTTCTACTAATCATCAGAGCACTTTCACCACCATGACTTTAAGAAAGAAGTAGCTAACCCTAAATCAATATTGTCGTGCCCAGAGAATTGCTCTGTTGTTCAAAACTACTAATTCCCTGGAAAACCAGACCACTTTTAAGCACTAACATATGGATTTTTTACAGCTTTCAAGACAACTTTAAGCACTTTAAGAAATGGCCTGTATTTACATATTGCTGAATTCTAAATACTGTTCAGAAGTGTTTACTTCTCTGCAATTTGTAAGCGACATGGGACAGATTTTCACTTTCTCAAAAAAAAAAAGAAAAGAAAAGAAAAGAAAGGAAAGATTTATCTACCTTACATAGTGTTGCCTAACCTAATTAGACAACCTAATGCATCGACCGTCATCTCTTTTAGAACAGTTACTCTTCTGAGTCTAACAGGATCAGGGCATAGCACAATAATTTGTAACAGAACTATTCGGCACAACAAAAAAGAACAAAAACCAAATCCCTTTTGCTTCATCTGCTTTACATGCTTCAATAAATTAACTATTAATATGTGATATACAGATCAAAATTAAATGTCAGTGTGGAAATTATGTTACTTTCTTGGCAATGGCTAATGCCTACCAAAGACAAAGATTGAGCACTGGTGCATGCAGCTTTCACATCTTCAAGCCAAGTTAATTTTCTTGCATTCTCTTGCAAAATAAGCTTATGGGCTGCAATTTTCTAGATTGAAAAATGGGACTATTCTTTGTCATGCTTGCAAGTAAAAGTAATAGCTCCTAGAAGGCCAAATGTAGAAGGGATTGTCTCTTTTCATCACCTATTGGACATAGAAGTTGATGCCTTTTTAAATTCAGAGATTATTTGATAGGGAACTCTTATAATTGGCAGCAGCCCCAGTTCGGTTTCCAAGTTGTCCAAGAAGGACAGTGATGTATTTCTCCAGCAGATGAGCAGTTCCTTTCCATTTCTTTCCTTCCCTCCTTCTTTTTCACAGTAGGTGAAAAGCTTTTGACAGCTTTTCACAGTACAATCTTTTCTTGAAACAGTACAGCTCATTTCTGCTACATTGTTTAAAAGACCAAAGACATTATTTTAAAAATAATAATTAAAAAATGTTGTTTCCCAAACAAAACTGTCTTCCACTGTGTAATAATTATTGTCATTTCCGTGATTTCTTCTGTCATTTTGCACAAATTGTAGTAATAGAATTACAAAGCAATCAATGCTTCAAGTTATTATAAATTTTTTCTTTGTAATTTTTTATTACTTTCCCTGAAAGTGATGTAGGAATTGCTGGTAACTGGAATTGGTTCTGCAATAGCAGAAGAGAGAGTACATAAAGACTTCTTTGTCTTTAAGAACAGCTAAGACTTTATGTGTCAAGAAATCCTTCAGTGAGGATGTCCAGTGTAGAGCTGAATCCCACCAGTCAAGCAAATGAGACGTGAAAGTTGCCACCCAGGTTCTAAATGACACTGCAACCTCAAAGATTGGTAAAAAAAAAAAAAAAAAAAAACAATCCCCTCCAATGGACATATAGAATGCATATATGAAATGCGTAGAGAATAATGAGTCTGTTCTTAGTGAAGAAGAGACTGTTTTGGAGAGCTGTATGAGTGGTTGTATCTGCAGATGGCGGAAGCTGACTGAAGGCCACAGAAGTTTTGTCAGTTTTGCCAGTTGGGAATCTGGTTCAATATATTAAAAATTAGTCATGGGTCATAATTTATTCTCATTACCAAAGCTTCTAATTCTCACAGTGAAAAATGTTCTTTTAACATAGTTATTTCTGTAGTGAAATTTAGAAATCACTAAGGCTTTCTACTTGGGAGGAAAGCAAGGAATATTTTTGAATGCATAGAATTTAGCAAGCCAATGGCCTAGTATTTCCTGAAGGCAATTCAAAATTTGTACTCCTAGCCACTGCTCTCAGGAACTACATTAACTACTACAGCTGATTAGTCAAGCTGAAATTACCAAAACCTAACAACTCACTGTATTTTTCAGCTACTATTACCCTAAGTAGGGGGATAAGGCTATTTTGGCTGCACTTCTGCATGTGTAAAGATTAAGAAAATTCTTTCATTGAGAAAATTCTGTCCTCTGCTTCTTATGGGTTTGCATAAGAGACATTTCTGGCAGTGGTCAGTGACCCATAAGATGTTCTGCTGCCCATCACCTAAGGCCTGAGCTGTAAAAGACGAACACACCCTGAGTGCTTAGAAAATATTCAGGCATTCATCTATCTGCATGCCACTACTGCTGGCTGACAATCTGTTGCCACTGAACATATCCCCAGTGAATGCAAGACCCTGTGAACCAGTGTATGCATACATATGTTGTTGAGATAATGTGAATCTGTCAGATCTCCCAATTCAAGGTCCCAGGATTGAGTTCAGATGGGAAAAAAAAAAAAAAAAAAGTAAGGCTTCTACAGGCAAAAAAGTTATTGTTGTCATTGCTGTGTCATTTGTGTAGATATTTTACAGTATGTGACAACGTGACTCAAAGTTGCATGGGTCTTTAAGCCTTAAAAAGCATTGAGTATAGACATTAATTAGATAGGGGATGGTGGATGCATGTTAAATGAAGTAGACAATTTAGGCACAGAGAGATATTAACAGCCATATATAATGCAAGTGTTAATGAGTCATTAATTTAGTAAAATTTAACCCCAAGTTTAGGTACATTAAGCTGTGTCAAATACACATCTTAATTTAAAATGGATCAAATTAGTCTGCCAAATCTGCACAGGTGAGAGTGACTGGTAGTCTTTCATTGTTCTGTTACAAGAATACTGAAAAATTAAGGTGGTGCTGCTTGGCTAGTTCACTCCTAGGTGAAAGATCAAAATATGGCAATACAAAAGTTTATCTTGACTTACAAACAATTTCTAAAAAATTCATTACACAGCTATTGAAAAACAATTTTTTGTCCATATCACACTGGGCTTTCTGAAGGTTATACTACTAGGCAGCAAATTAAGCATATTAGCTTGTTGTGAAGACATCATTCCAAGTGCAATCTTTTAGACATGTTTCCGTCACCAGTTAAGCTATAACACTTTTAGCTGATATCCAACAGTCCTGGAACAGATTAAGAAATTAATAACTGAATGAATATCTGAAATCAGATGTTTTATGGAGTAAAATCAATCTTGATAACTATCACTGAATTTACGAATCTGTCATCAGTTTCTTAACACCCTTTGACTCAGAATTTTTGCAATTATTTATTCACAACATTGAAAAAATATTTGCTTTTCCATCTGATATAGAAGTCCTAAAATACAAGAGAATAATTTCCTGATTAAATTTAAAACACCCTAAGAAATTTGGAATTCTTCAGAATGGGAGATATTTTTTGCAGTTCAATTATCATGAGTAATTTTACAACTTTCTTATGGACCTACTTCTGATGTTTTAAAGTCTATTTCTGCAAATCTCTTTCTAGCAAGAATCCTGGGGCTCAAATGGCTATCATTTATCCTCTGCAAAGTGATTTTAAAATGTTATCAGATAAAGAATGGTAGCGTTGAACGCTCACTTTGTTCTGGTGAAAGTAGGCGCATAGACATAAAAACTTGGCTTCTGATTACTTTACCAGAGTGTTGAATGGTTTAAGAGTGCAATTCAAATTTTCACATCTGGAAAGGAAAGCATTTATGCAAACAAAACTTCTATAAAACAAAGAGAAAAGCCGTATCAGCTACTGGAGGAGGAGGCAAGGATTATAACCTTCCCCATGAGCCAGTCATTATTTGCAGTTAGCCATGGGATACATTTGGCAAAGGTCCCCAGGTCTCCATTTTCTTAAATTCCGATATAGTTATCAAGATTGATTTTACTCCTTCAAATATACGATTCCAGATACTCATTCAGTTACTAATTTCTAGATACGAGTTTGTAAGTCTCCCCTTATTTACTTCCCTCATTTATTTTTATAGAAATAAAACCTGAGTTGCTTTTCCCAATTCTTCCCAAATCCATGAACTATAATACAACTTTTTATATTAATTTACTTCTTACGACATTAAAATATTATATAATAAATAGTGTTATTCTGTATAAATGTTGTAATGCATACAAACAACCTTTTAATGGCTTCCTCTGAAGCCACTGGAACATAGGTTTAGCTGTAATGTAAAAAGAAATCATGCATGGACAACATAATGGATTAATCATTAGAACTCTCTATCATGCTATAAAAAGTTATCTCTGTCTCTGTGCTCTGCATTGTAATACATAAGTATAGTAGGATGACTGTTTATAATGTGACACTATAATGCTTTCAGGATTCCTTTGGAAAATATATTCAATTATTTCCAATTTGCAGGAAAAAATGGAGTGCTAGTGTTGTTATATTAAACTAATAGTTAAAAAAAAAAAAAACACAGACCCTGAGATGCTACACTAACCACACATGGCTGTATTTGAGTTTCTCTTACTAATGTGGTGTTTCACTAAGAAAGTCCCTTAACAAGTCAAAAAACCTCTCCATGATGAATTTTGTCTCTCTCAGATCCTTAACCACAAGGGTGGGATTCATCCAATCTTACTTTGCTGTGTATCTAGTATGTTCTTTTATGCATGCAGAAAGAGAGGCATCTCTGCAGAATCACTGACCCCTAATATTTTAGACCTTTCTTTAAGATAGAATTGCCTAGTCACTGCCTATGGAGAGAGTGCACAGACTCCCACTAAACAGATCATCTTGTCTAATTTTATATGCTGCAGTTCTCTACGTGAGGCAGTCATCTAAACTTTCTTTGAAATTAATAGAAAGAAATAAACACCTAAAAGGTACAATTTAGCTCATCTTAATATATGTATCTCAAACAGTTCAGATGAATTTTAACATTGTTTCTTTCTACTCAGAGTCTAGATGACCAGCTTAAATGCAAATGCTAAAGCTGGTACACTGATGCCTAACCAAATGCACCTAGCGTCATTTTGAGATGTTTTGGGTTATCTGAAGCATGCATTAGGAGATAGCAGCTATGACACAGGGAGAGTCACATCCTTTCAGGGAGCATTTGGAGACCAGGTGGAATACTAAGGACATCTCAGATAGGACTAAATACCTATGTTTAAAGAAAGGAATCAATCCTTTTGTCAGTGGAGCTTGGAAAAACGCTCACTGATTACCCACTAGAGGCCTGCTTTAGGGTGAGATGCATCTCTGACTGCATGAGATAGGTAGGGGGATTCAGCTGCCTATATATAGTCAGCCAGTGCCAAGTCACACACAGTAAAATACCCTGGCAGGCCTTCAACTGCCTCTCCTGTAAGAAATATATCTTGCAAATCCTGTGCCTTACCTGCTAGCCCTATGCAGGCCTCTTGGATGTCCCAGAGTATCTTGGATGGCACTGGACACCTATGTTCAGGTAACTGAATCAGCCCCTTGACATATCTTGATGATCTTGTGAATTCAAACACTTAGGGAAGACACTTAAATCTAGGTGTCATGGCCTGGAACTGAATCCTAGCAAGAGATTATGTTTACATTGCTAAACAACAAACAATTAGGGAGAGAGACTGAGCATGGGACACCTGATCAATCACACTATTTATGTTCATTCGCCACCTTTACTTTGGAGTGCCCCAGCTAGCTTTGAAAAGGCAATACATGTGTTCAGCTGGGGAGGATGGAATCCACCAAAGCATTGCTACTGGAAGGCATTATGAATGAGAGAGAAACATCTCTATCTCTCTGTCCTATGCAATCTTACAGCACTATTTGAGAAGATTGCAAACCCTAGGACATCCCACAAAACTTCATTCTTCCCAGAGCAATCAACAACCAATGTAAACTCAAAAGAAGCACAACAAATGTGATAACTATGTCTTAGACCATGGAGTAAGCACACATGACATGAGAACCAAAACCAGGGGCTATGTAGAGCTGCTGGTGTGCATCTTTAGGGAGTTTATCCTAATCAGTGCAGATGCAAACTAGTCGATGGTATCAGAGCCAGGAACTGGCCATTGGTCTTAATTTATTTAGTTAATACAGGCATACCTTTGTATTTTAGGTATCTGAAATTAAATGAAATAAATAACATATTTAAAGTCAAAGTGATCTTTGCCATTAAGTTCAGTGAGCATAATAAGTGTTAGATCAAAAATGAATGACAGAGCAGAGGAGCAATCTGCAGCTTCCTCATCAATTACCACCTTATGTGCAGGCTTGAACTTTAGCAGTTAAGAGTTTCTTTCTTATCAAGGGAAGGGAATTTTCTCGAAAGAAGAGGACTCATAAGACTTCTAGTGATATTCTGCAAGGATTGGGCTAGACCCTATGCTGTTCAACTTGTTCATCAAGGATCTGAAAGTAAATTTAAAATCACTATTAATGCAAACATGTCATGTGATAATGGCAGGGGAGTAATTCAGAATGTTTTTGATTGAGTGAATGACTGCAGCATATAAAAAAGAGAACACTGAAATGCTATCAGATACATCTAGACTACATCTAGAACAAGAAATTAAGCATACCGGATGACCGTATCTTGGAAACCAGTGACTCTGATGAAGAATGTAATCTCAGTTCCCAATATGATGCTGAGGTAGAAGAGAGAATGCAGACTTTTAAGTGATAGAAAGAGGCTTAAAGGGGAAGGTGTATAAAGATGATTTTATCTAACTGCAATATTTTTCTGATAGTGATACTGGAAGACTGTATGAAGTTCTAGTATTCTCAATTTTAAAATAACTATAAAACTGAAGAAGATTCAAAGTTGTTTCATAAAAGGGATTAAGAAGGTGGATATCCTTGAGACTTAAAGAGCTTGATTTTTGTAATGTAATTAAAAAGAAGATGGAATTATTATTCTTTTACCATTTTCATATAAGTATCTTCATAGATAGAAAATGTCAGTTACTAAATTTGTAAAGCCATAATAAGAACCAGCGACTGGATGTTGAAAACACATTTTAATTTGAAAATTAAATTATCCTTTTAAACTGAAAAGGTAATTAAGCACTGGAGCAAACTGTCAAATGAATTGGTAGAGTATCCATCTCTTAGTATTTTGGTTTTGAGACCGGGTGACATACAGAACGATATGCTTTACTCAAATGCAAGTTATGCTTTAGTTATCACACAAATCATTAGACTTGATGCAAAGATAACTGGATGAAATGCAGCACCAGCAGAAAATAAGAGGTCACAGTAGATTACCTAATTGTCTCCTCTGGCCTTAATTTCTAAGAAACTATTAGATTTTGTAATGGGTCGGATCCCCAGCTGTCAAAAATTGGCATAGAGCTGCTGGTTTGAGCTGTTTCTGCCATATTAATAATACAATTTTTCCTCTTGTTAAATACACTGAGCACATTACTACAGCTACCATCAATAATCAGTTCACTGGAAATCTGTTCATGCTTAGAGTGTAATAAATTTTGTTTTCAGATAAAGTTAATGTGCTGAGGCAGCATTTGGTTTTGCTTTCAGTTATTAAAACGAGGAATACTATGCTTTTGCATTCTTTGCATCCCATTCTTACAAGTAACATTGACAAGATTTGTAATGAAGAGTCTACCTCAAATCTACTTTTTTCTATCTAAAATAGCTTCTTGAATAGAACCTGTCTGACTAAATGTATTTAACATTAGTCATTAAAATTAGAAGCAATGAAATTGAATAATGAGACCGTGTCATTAAGTCAAACGCTATCAGCTTTAGTCCCCCTGAAATTTTTCACATGCTTGTAATCTTTGCTCATATCCCTAAATGTTTTGTTTTTTTTTTTAAAATTTAAACACATAAGAGAGAAACTTGAAAGTCAAAGGCCTCTGTCTGATTTCAGTAAGAGAGTTAAATTAATGATGCATAAGAAGGAATATTTGCTTTGTAACCAGAGTACGAACCAAGTGATTTTAGTGGGTTTTAATTCATGTCTCAATTACACTGGGTGTCTTGGCATCTAATCATAATGCTGTAGAGAAGCAAGAGTTTGGTTCAAGTGATATAGATCTGTTAAAGGAATTTTTACATCATTTGAACTAAAATGAAACATCTATGTAACCAATTTCTTAATGAAAGATCTGTCCCAACTCTGAGATGTGGATTGGAGATTTTAAAGATTAAATTACTGTTTCACAATCTGCAGAGTTGTGCAAAAAGCCTGGCAGACTCTAAAGGAAGCTCTATTCATTATAGGGACTGTGGAGGGTCATTTCCCTCCAGCAAAGGAGAATACACTGCAACTGAAAGAGGACCAGACCATATAGATGACTGACCTCTGTCTCTGTGTGGAAGAAGACCATATTCTTGTCATCCAGCATATACACCTCATATTGAGCTCAAATTCAGGTCTGTGCTCAAGTACAGAGTTACTGACATTTGCCTTAGACACAAATTTGAGAATAGCCCATCTGAGTTCTCAGTGTCCTTTAGCCAAGTGGCTATCTTTGTACAGTGGGGATGGGCCAGATACGTGATTCTTCTTTTAGCAACCACCGGAATCCACAGCCTTTCCAAGAGGGCTGCCAGTGTTGCCTGTGGCAAGAGCGGTGAGGATCCAAAGGCTGCCTGAGTGGGCTGCCTTAGACTGTGTGGACCTAACAGCTGAAGGCAGTGGCAACCTATGGGCAGTACTTGGCATGCCAGACTCTGCTAGAGAATGCAACAAGTGTCGGGTCTGCTACAGGGTGAGTATCACACAACTGATATCTTCTTTTCAGGTAATATAAAAACTATTCTGATTTATTTATAGGTGGCAGGAGAGTACTAGATGGAAAAATAATCACTTACAGACTCCTTTGATCTAAATCAAAGCCAATCAACTTCATAACACGTAAAGCTACATTGAAATGCATTTTGAGACAATCCCAAAACTAAAACACCTGCTTTTTTTTACAGATGTTTTGGGAAGGAGATGTATGTAGGAGTTTCATATAGTATTTGAGGAAGAACCAAGATGTGTGTACTTTGGCAAGAGTTTCACAAATTTTGGATTTGGTTGAAGTTAAAATGAAACGTATGAGGTATAAGCAAACCAAAATTGAATTATAATTATGGAACAAATCTCTCTTCAACTGAAGTTATCTAGTTTGTCAGAAGTCTGACTGAGACCATTGCTATTATAAGAATGACTGACAGACTACATAAAATAAATTGTTGACCTTATTCCAGTTTCTATTAGACATATGCCCAAAACTCTGCCAAGATGACATCTTTGTAGGAACTTTCAAAGATAAGGTCAAGAACTGAAAGAGCAAAGGGATTGAATTACTCAAAGCAAATATGAAAAGAAGTGTGGAAGGCAATCTCAGACTTGAGATGAGGGAAACAATTTTACACATTTTTTGCCTGAAGCAAAATATATCCCAGGAAAACCAGCCCTGTCTGCTCCAGATCTCAGCTAAGAGCAGTGAAAAATATGTATCTGGTCTGGAGTATCTGGTGGCAGAATTAGATGCTGTTTGCCTAGCAAAGATTTAGGCTACTTTCAGGAAGATAGAAGTGTTACTCTTCTGTCATTCTCTTCAATGGAATTTGGGCTTTTGATCTATTTCTTAAATACAAGCTGTGGGTTAAAAAAAAAAGAAATGGGGAAGAAGGGCTTGGCCTCTGCTGAGATGGGCCCTAAACAAATCAGCTAATTAAAATTAAGATGTATTTCTGTAGATAACATTATTGATGAGACAGTAATAAAATTTTAAAGTCAGTTGAGTAAGAACGTTACAAGAGAGTGTCAGCCCTGCATGATGTATGTAGTCAGCAGAGGAACTGGCTAGAACTGAATAATGAAATATTCCCTAAAAGTCATTTGATAACCCTCAGATTGGCTAGGGAAGCAGATGATAAAAATGCTCAAAGCTCAATTTTCACCCTAGGATTAATTTCACCTTCTTAATGTTTTGTTGTGGTTTTTATTCCATCTGGTCCCCGAAAAAACCCACCCATTAAAAATCACCTCAGGCTTTTAAAAACAGCAGCAGCATTATTTTCTGAAAAGGAGCTTAAAATATTGTATAAATTGTAACATGGATATCCAAATCAGAATAATTCCATTCTGGTTAAATCTTAAATAGAAAACCATAAAAGCCTCTGTTTTGACCTCATCAAAGTTCTTTCTTCTCCTCAAGTGTTTTACTGCCATAAGAATTTATTGAAATGGACATATTCTTGCAGAATATGTAGATTTTGACAAAACTGAAAGGAAAGTTTGCAGGAGGATTTTGCCCAGTGCTAGTGAGGAGTACTGTGCTTTGTATACAGTGAGTGTCAAGACCTTCTGAAGACTCAATGCCACATGATTATCAGGAATCTTGGATACAGCATGATCCTTTGCTTTTGTATGCCCTACTCATTTGGTGGCAGGACATCGGGCAATGAAGCCACAGCTTCATGCTTTTAGCCCATTCTTCCCACCTTTCCTTTAAATATGCTGTCACTGATGCTAATGCAACTCAGATGCTTTATCCTGAACATTTGCCTTTCTTTCAAAGAAGGGATACTAATATCTTGGGATTTTTATTCTGTAAAAGCATTACAGTTGGGAAGGTTTTCCTTCCTAATTTGGGCTGTAGAACATGTTTTTCAACTACATCCAGCCACATGGAGTCACCTGACTTGTGAGTACAGCTACACTATTTCTTTCCCCATTTCTCATTGCAATAAAACATTTTTTTTTGCCTTATTGTTAAATGATCTTAGATTGCTTAGAATCACTTATTCATTTAACACTCCCCTAATCCTTGTTTCACATCAAACTTAGTTGGCAATGAGTTAGTGTTTTCTTCTATGTTATTGCTAAAAGTATCAGAAAGCATAGGGCTCAAAACCAATTCCTGAGCAATATCATTGTGAGTACATACATGAAGTATTGGTTCACAATTGCATTTTCTCATGATTTATAACAGCTAGCACAGTTTTAATATACTTAAATTTTGCATTGGCTTTCTTTTACGTTGTGTGGGATGAAGTAGCCTTGCAGAAATATCTAAACATATTAGCACAATACTATTACCTTTATAATTTATTTTGCTTTTCAAAACAAGATTCCTTTAGATAGTTTCAGTTTTGAGCATGTAATTAGAAAGTTATTTGTGAGTTATAGTTTAGTATTGAAATGTGTTGTTATATTATCCAAACTATTATTATAATAGTTTACCATCAGGACAGAACAGATCCTCAGAAGAATTTCCAGTCTTCACTGTTAATGCCAAAACACCTTGAGGATCTAGATTGCCCATTTTTGTGATAGAATCACTCCCCTTTACCCCTCTCCCTTCTCATGGTGAGAGGACAGACTGTGAACTAAATAGAGTGGTACACTGACAATGAAAATTGGTAAATAATTGCAAAGCAGTGATGCTATTATCTATTACACCGTACTAGCAATAGCTTTCAGTATCGCAGCATCTTTTCTGAGCAAAAGGTTTTGTGTTTTGCAGAAAGTGATATGGGTTTTTTTGAGATATTATTATCTCTCGTCATTCACCGTTCCAGGGAGAAAACTATAGCGTACTAACATCTAAGTAGTAGCTCTGTAGCCTTTATCATGTTAGTTCTGTTAAATAATTTCTCATACATTTGGTCAAGGAAATACATTATCTTTTGACATCTCATGGGATGGTAATGCAGAAGGAAGTATTTTAGTATTTTAAAAGTATTGGGTAACCAAATAGTTTTTTAAAAATTAGAGAAATTTTGGAAAGTGTTGGGTAACCTGTGAGAGATGATGAGAGAAATGATATTGATCTAGAATGATAATAACAAATAATTAAAATAATACTTCTTAATCAGCACTTTTTTCCTCATGAATATGATCTCACATTCTGTCCAATATCACACCTAAAGAACTACTCTTCAGTTTGTTCTGAAAATGCTTGTAAAGGGTCACAGGGAGACCAGACAAACTAAGTAAATGAATAGCTCATTGGCCACCTCTTCAACAGCTTACAGGACTCACACAGCTTTTCAGGAAGGACAGCAATACTACCAGACTTTCTTTCTTGGATCAGAATGGTCACTTAGCAGAAAGCTTTGCAGATTTTCCCAGAGACTTCTGAAAAGTCTATATTTTCCATGCATGGTTGTAATTTTGCATAGCTAATCATCTGGCCAATTGTGTCACTGAATTGCATTTGAAAAAGATTACGTTAATTGATGCTTTCTCATTCTGATCACTCATTTTCTATAATGTGTGGTTTCCTTCTTGTTGTTTTAAGTGTTGAAAACATTGTTCATGAGTAGTGTTACACTGATCAGCTCTGGAAATGGGACTCCTCTATTTATCAGATGCTTGTGTTGATGGGTCTTACTCTGCAGGTCATGTGCAGTGTGGAATTAGTCCAAACATGGACAGGCACAGGAGGCGCAAAGCAGGACCTTCTGAAGCTAGGGTGACATCAAACCAACTTGACAGTTGCTTTTTACCTGTATGTATTCAGTAGCTGCTTTACTGGGTATTAGTTGTACAAATATAGCAAGTGCTAACTTATACAGGAACACCACCACAGTATTTCTTCACTCATAAGCCTGTATGATTCACAGCACCTGCAAAAAGAACCTACAGAGTCACATATTTCTAGCTGGGATTTGAGCCAAGGAAGAAATAGAAGGTTTAGCTGATGAGAATAAGGATTTAGGATTCTTGTCCAACAGTAATTAATTATGAGTCCTTTCTTTTATTTCAGCAGGCAGTGGATCAGGACCTGCCAGACAGAAGGGAATTATTTTAACTCTGCTAGTCAAAGACAGAATCTTAATAAGTAGTTTTCACAATAAAGAAAAAACTTTTATTATCTTTCAAGAGAAAAGCATCACAGACCAAGAATAGCTGGTTGCCTGTTATCTTCCCTGTGCCGCTTTCTAACAGGAAAACATTGTATTTTGTTATAAAGAAATTTGTGGCTTCAGTTACTTTAAATCACTCACTTTTACTGCCTTCAGACTTATCATGAATGAAGACAAATAAAAAAGACAATAAGCAGAGAAAAATGAACCATTTCAAGACTGATGAAACTAATGAAGTTTACCTTCTTATTGTCCTGTAGTCAGATTTTCTAAAAATGTGTGAACTCTGGACTAAAGCTTGTCCTATGTGTGGGCTGTTCAAAAACATGCTTTGTGGTGTGAATTCTGTAGTTTCCACTAAGGACTGTAGCCAGTTCACCTGGCTGCCTATTTTCACAGAAGTTGTAGGAACAACTTTTTTTCACACAGCCAACTGGATCAAAATTTATTGGGAAGACAGTTAGACCTTCATAATCACATGTACACACATTATGGAACCGAATAAGATGCATTTCCATGGGAAACTAGATCAGAAAGCATAATAAATTTCATATTGTTGTTGAATTACTATTTTCAGTAGAAATAGAATGACAATTCGTTGTGAAAACCTCTATTTAGCCACAGCATCTGTACAGAATAGAAAGCAGCTCTACAGAGTACATTACTTGTACTCTGCTTTGGAAGGACCAATCTAGAAGTGCGATTCCAGTATGGATCAGTACCTCATAAAGTATGTGGTCTCAGGTATATATGTGGTATATTTTAGGACAACTCTCAATTGCAAACAGTGACAGTTCTGAAGATCTTTGTGATGTTCCTTTTTTAACGATGTGTTTGACATCACCAGCCTAATTCAGATAAACTGTCACATAATTTCAAATCATAATATTTCTAGGTCATTATTGAACTGAACAAAATTGCCTGGATTACCCTGTATATTGCAGAATATGCTTCCTTGAAATATATTCAACTAGATAGCAACAGATTCGGGCTTAGGTTATGCCATGTCACTGATTTATGGACCACATGCTAAAATAATAGGACAGGAAAGTAAATATATTTGTCAAAAATTATAAAGCCTTCTCTACGCTATTGATATTTTTTTCAATATGTTTTGAAAATAAAATAATTCATAATGGTGATGCTAGAAAACATGCCTTTCATTCTAATAAAAGGCCTGCAGAAAAGATAGGTAAAAGCTGTAATAACATTCTTGGCAACAATCCACCATTCCACATATATTGTGAATCAGATTTAATTTGAATTAAATAGAAATAAAAACTATTTACCATTGCACCCTAATGACTGTAATTTTCTCTCAAGCTGTTACTTACAGTATGCTGCACCTTTAAAATAGTCTCTTCCCTGTTTTTCTGTCTAGGGGACAACATTTTGCTGCATGCATTTTTAATCACTAGACAAAAAATTATGGACTCTACTGGAAAGGTTAATGCAAAAGTAAAAGAGAAAAATCAATTTTTCCTGTCATGATGGAGGAATTCTCAGTTTATATCTTTTCAACTGTCTGGGCCACCAATATCTGCAACTAGCAAAATGATACTACCCTGTCTCTTCTTATCCAATGGTACTTAATTCCATCAGGATATCTGTACTAACCATTTAACTCACCAAATAGCTATTATCCTGCTCATTTAGTGTAGTAGCCAAAATGTCTCCATTATAACTGCAAGTATCTAAACTCTTCAGTGCCAAATGGTATAAAAATTGGTCTCATCACAGAGATACAGATGTCATCACACTCACAATTTGTTAGTATTATGAACCCCCCTCCTCCTGTAAACTTCGTGTGACAGAGTTCTCTTATTTAATCTCTAACTTTGCGATCAATACATATCAAACCCCACTATCATATAAAAATGTACTAATTAGCAGAAAATTAGCATTTCGTCATTGTCAGCAAATACCCAACTTGAGAGTCAGGTAGGGATCTGCTGGAAATAGATGCACATTAAAAATCAGATTAGCTTTTCAAGTGCAACTTTAGTGCATGTTAGCTGAATTACTCCAAAGTGGCTTTGAATAGCTTCTCACCAAACACTGTAAACTGCTATGTAGGAGCATTCAGCAGTTCATGCTAAATGAACAGGAATAAATGACAACCCTATTCCATGAAAGTTCCTCTCTGCAAAGGATTTATGACTTAGTCTTCATGTTCTTGTACATTACAATTTCAGTAAATTACTGGAGGGAATTTCAAGACTAATATATGATAGCAACACAAGCTTTATCTTCAGGAAACAACATCCTTAGGAAATAGTCATCTTCTATTTGACTAGGAAAACTTAACTGAGAAGACTTCAAAATAGTTAAAGAGTTTGCTGGCTTTAAAAGTTTATTTCAAAATTCTAAATGCATCTTAGGCTGCAAAAGGTTTTCACAGAGAAAGATGGGTAAATGATATTCCTCCAATATTCTCAGTTAGCATTTATCTATCTGTCTGTTTTGAATGAAAGAGAGAAAAATCTTTTATAATGTTCTCATTAAATAGCTGAAGTAAAAGACAGGAAATGTTTTTATTTTTTCCTATATACCAGCATGCCAAGGAACAGATCATTTATTTGTTTGGCTCCCTGATAGAAGTGTCCCTTTCATAATATATACATTCTCCACCTAACTTGGATGCACTAGGTTCACTCTGCCCTTCCTTCTGCCAGCAGGACCTGGGGAGAATTACATGTCTTAAGGGAAGATGTATTAGATTCGTTTCAGGGGGGTTTCCCTCTTCCCAGTACACTACGTGTGTGACCACTGCCCATGGTTGTCCTTCTCCCCATCCACCTTGATACCCCTTTTTCTTTACACTTGTCCCCTCCCAGGCACATAACCCCCCAGTAACTACTTTTTCCCCTTTGGTCCCAGTTTTGCAACATCCATTCTTTAATTGGTCATTTCTCATTACCAAAGTAATCTTAGCCTTATAATGTCATTACTGATACAGTTACTTCAGATACTATTCCTCAAAAGGACCCTAATTCTGCTCTTCAAACTGGATAGCTTGACTTCAGCTATTTCTCACTAACTCCCCTTTAATCACCTGAGAAATCCAGCCATTCCCCATGGCACTATCTGTAACTTTTGACAGCTTTGCACTTTCTTTTTTATTACGTGCAATTTATTACGTGCAATTTATTACATGCAATTTATTACATTCTCATTCACTAGTGTGTTATATTCTGTTCAGTTAGCTAAACCTCAGGCCAGGGTCCAGTCATCTGCTTGCATACCTTAAACAGAGTTTCTTACTCTGATTTTCATGATCATGCCTGAAACAGGCTGTGTGGTTACCCCTCCTACACAGATGTTAACCATGACTTAGTTTGGAAGATATACCCTGCATATGGAAGGGCACAAAACTAGTAACCAAAGAGTACAAGAAGTTTGTATGAAGTGTGGACCAAAATTTTGCCAATGTAGACTTTTTGTGCAAGGCCAGTTATGTAATCTACCATTTTGTGTCCCTACAAAATGTGCATACCTTTTGATATGTGCAATGAACTGCACCTCAGTATCTCACCTTCCGAATTAATGATGGTTGGTTTGATGGTACAGTTTACAAATGTTGCATTCATTGCTCCCACCAGAAGTGAGGCAAAATTTTCATTGTTCATAAAACTTGTTCCTACAGGGCACCTTCACAAACTTAGTTGTACGAACACACAGTGCATTGTGCAAGTCTTCAAAACTAGGTTCAGCAAATCCTGTGGATGGTGGGAGCTGTAGTTGGTCTCCTACTGCTCTGGAGCTCTAATGGTGAATTTGTGGGGGAGGCAGGTAGGGAATTCAGAGAAAAGAGTTAAATATCTGTTGATTAGTGCTGACTGTGAACAGTTTTAGGCTAAAATGTTCCTTACTGAAAAGTCCTAGTATGTTGCTTTTTTCTCCAAAAAGAATGAAAATATTTATTTTGACTAAGAATCTCCTGGTTTGAAACATTTCCTTCAAGAAAAAAACATTTCCAAATGGACAGTCATCAGTATTTTCAAATCAAAGATCAGTGTAATTTTTTTCTTAAAAAGACTTAAAGAGTACAATTTAGGGATAGATTTTATTTAACATTGCAAAAGGTTCCCAGAGTAACTTCTCCATTATGTCTCTTGAAACTGGCATTTGAATATTGCAACACCAAACTACAGTAAGAAATCTGAAATGAGTTGGTAAAAATTGTTTAAACTACATAGATCCTTCATAACCTGGGGTTTGTTTCACACCTTTTATGGGTGAACATGTTAAAGAAAGGAATTCTCTAAAACTTCGGTCATTCTCATGGTAGATGTGGTAATTAGAGAGGATGGATAATGATTCCAGACATGAAAAGATTTTTTCATCAAAATCTTCTAGGCAGAGAGAAAGGTTTCTCTGTTTGTAGCCACATTTTCCCTTTCTGGTAATGGAAAATGTTCTTTTAGTATCAGTGGGGTTTCTTGCACTGAAATAATTCTGGATTGTAGACTGTTTTTAAGCAGTTTTTCCTTGCTGCAGTTTATACTGGACTTAAGTTACAGAATATTTGAGGTTTAAAAACTTTGATAAAATATATTATATTCTTTCATCCCAGAATTGATTTAAATGTGATCTCCATAAACAGATCTCCATTTCTTAAAACTGGTATTGCATTTTTATGGCAACCTGCACTGCACATTTAAGAACAAGAATGAGAGACCTGAACTGTATCACAATAGGCTTTTAAAAATCAAACAGTAGACCTGTGGCTGAAGGTTCTGGATATACATGTGCTCAGATAAGACACAATTAACATAATAGTTCTGTAGCATGACTGACCAGAATTCTATCTCTATTTTGCACAGGGGGTTGTATAAAGGGCTAAAACTGATTAGGTGAAAGCAGTGTGTTAATTATACTAAAATGAACTCAGTACTCTATTGGTAAAACTGCTTCCTTATTAAGGGGAAAACAGGACTTGAATTCTAGGAATATTATTACAAAGATTTTTTTTTATTTCTAGACAAGCAGTAAGATTAGATTCTGTTACAATATAAAGATTTATAATTGAAACTGCAAGTTTTGCTATCTACCTAAGTGAACGTAACTGAAGATTCCTGATGATAATTTTTTCCATTTTTCCATTTTTTCCTCCTGTGGAAAATATTGTACATATAAGTCTTAAAATTTTATTTCTGACATATCTGTGTCTGTAGGAGGCTTGGACATATAATATGGAAAAACATCCTTTCTTTTTTATCTCATTACTATTCACTGTGTTAATTCAATCTTTTTGAGTTTTAATTGTGTTGGAAGTATGATCATTACTTTTTTTCCACCCAGGTAAATGAATCATTGAGCTCTCACAAGTTTTTTGAGAGAACAATAAACGCCTATATTTTCTACCTCAATACTAACTAATAATTCTAAAGAATATTTGTAAATATTCAGTCCTGGAAGATTTAGAATCACAAGACTTAGAGATCAATAAGACTCATGGTTCCTAATTTTGAAGATCTTGGCTCCTAAAAAGCTGAGAATCAAAACTGAAGCCGTGCAAATGTTTTAGTATTTACATGTTACTTTTCACTGTATTTCTTAAAAGAGTTCAGACTATTGATCACTAAAAGATGGTCTCTTTTATAAATTGTAACCTGAATCAATGTGAGGTACTTAATGGTTACCTGATGCTGAATACGGCAGCTGCATATTAATTAAACCTGAGGTAAATGCATTTGAAGCACGTGTGAGGGAGAAAGGAAAATAAATTATTGACTCCATAACTGAGAAGTCTCAGAGGATCAGAGATTTCGTATGTATCCGTCATGGTTTAAGAATTTTGGCATATGACCCTTGTCTGCCTATACATTATCTACCCCCTGCTTAAGTTCTTTTCATTACTCTGCAGTAACTTCTAACAACTTGGTATCAGATGTTGCTATCTGAAATACATAGTTCCCATGACTGTAATTTTTAAGGATGTCATCATTTTAAAACATTTTTTCTTAAATACTGTTGTGTTTGGGGAAATACTCCGGTCCACATATGTAACAGCTCTTTATTTTATCTAACAGCTCTTAAAAGGACAATGCATAAGCAGAAAACAGATCTCCCTTCCTTTCTTTCTGGATGTATATTCTGAACAGTTTATGCAGTCAGACAGCACAGTTTAGCACTTCTGTGGCCCCAAAACTGTTTATTCAAGTTGTCAAATGGGAGTAAAAAAAGATTGTCTTAGGCTGCCTTATGGTACAGTGATTATGAAAAGATCAAAATCCCCCAGGCCTTAGAAGTAAGGTCCCCTCTCTGTAAGGCTGTCTTGCTACCTCACTATTGTAAAAAAGGTTACTCTATTTGCATTCACTGTGTGCTTCTGCTGAAGTCCTTTATGTTCTGAAAACTAAGATGTCGAGATGTATACTGTGAAGCCTTCAGCCAAGTAGATGGCTACTCATCCCAAAGATTACTGAATCACCCTACAAAAGTTGTCCGTAGGTCTGAAAGGAGACAAGATACACCTAATTTCTCTGAATAACTCTTCAAAGGCACTCTCTCTCGGTTGGCTGGGTAGGGGCCAATTTCCAGCATTCCAAGTCATCCAGCAAAGACCCATTACCTAAATATTATAGTGGTCAACTCAAGTGTAGAGAAAGCCATTTCAATCTTCCTTCAGTAAAACAACACACTGCAACAAATTTTCCTATGCCTGGCTTTCAGTGCTCCATGATATTACCACATAGATCAAAAAGCATACAAATGAGGACCTACATAGCAATATAATGTTGAGATCAAAAGTATGTCATAAATCTCATTTTGTTTTAGAGCCTAGGTACTTCAGAACTTCATGCATTAGTTTTGTGAGTACAGTGCTCACTGAGGAAGATTCCCCATAAAGAGGGAAAACTGCATTTCTCATCTCTTTGGGCAGTGATTTACTTTGTAGAAAAAAAAGAAAAAAAGATTCATGAGGACAGACAGAAAAGCATGATTCTGTTGACTCAAAGACAGAAGTGACAGAAGACACCAAGGGGAGGGCAAAAATCTGTATTCTAATATTCAATACAAGGGAAGATTATATACTTTACATTACACATAGTGGACAGAGTACTGAACCATTCTTGCAGCTCCCTTACTCCCAGTTCAGGACTCTGATCGTTAGGCCATAAACCAGTGTGAACATGATAATTTTCTTTAACAATTTTATTCTCCACTTCACTGAGGAATTTAAGTATGTGCTTAATTTTAAGTTCACAAATTGTAGTATTTAAGCTGTGCTTTTTTCTAATAGTGACTTCTGCTGGGCTTAGTTTCATACATGCACAAAGGCTTTTTTTGCCTTCAGGGTTTTGGTTTTTATTTTAACCATTATTGAAAAAGTTTGCACCTCTATATATGTTTCTAATGAGGTCAGTTGGCTCATTCGGCTGCCAGTGTACCTTTTGTCCCTTCAGATTATCTTCTAGTGCCTTTTTTATTTCTAATATATATCTGAGTAGCTTCAATGAAAACTGGTACACAAGCTGTCCTAGAAAGAATTTTTAATGATCATATGAAAAAAAGGCCCAAATAATTGTTTACTAAAAGAAATGTGTGTCTTTTGAGGGTGAATATTTGGATGTTATTACAATTGTTTCTGCTTTGTTATTTGTCTAAATCTTCTGATGGTAGATGTTTTGCTTCTGAAGTGTACGACTTTATCTCATGTATAACCTGTTCATTTTTCAGCCTCCACAATTCTAACATCAGCAATTTCAAACTCCTTTCCCAACTTGGATTATTTCCTCTTTTATGTCTTTTAATGAATCTGTGATTGAATTAAACATTGCTTACTGAATTGAATTTCCTTATGAAAGAAGAAGAATAGGTGATTCAGTGCCTGATGGCAGTATGTAGACTTCTTATTTCACTGGCAAAAATAGATACTAATTTTTTTAAGCTCCTTTAGAGAAGAGTTATTTCAATATTCGCTTCTGTTTTGTCAGAATAATACTTATGGTCATCAAATATTTTCCATCTTCCTTGCCTTCTTGTCTCCACATTCTGTTTTACAAATATCTCAAGAATTATTTGTGTTAGGAAGCTTCAACAGATCTGAGATATTTAGGACCTGATTCATAAAGGACGTAGGATAAGATCCAATAGAAGGTTTAATGGTACTTGCAAGTTAGGCAGTCAATTAAGCTCAACAATGTCCAACACTGAGGTATCTGAACAAAGAGCTTTATTTATCCATTTTATATTAAAGAATCATTAAAAACATAATTTTTCATAGGAGGAAAAACCCAATCATGGACTTCTCTCCCCAGCACTTGCACGCTCTGGCTGCCAAAAAAGTGTGTCTGCGAGAAAACGAATGCTCCTTTGCCTGTGCTAGGTCCCAAACTATGCCTGGGAATAGTTTAGGAGACTGATGGGGTCTGTTTTAACAAAAGAAAAATGTGGACAATTGTAATATTACCTGGCATTGTCTAATGTAACTTTACAGACAAAAGCAGAGAGTTTGGCCCTTTTAGAACAAAGCAACAGCTAGGTGGAGAAACATAAGTTAAAAATGGTCCTTGGAAGGCATGCTACAGGCCACTAATTTGTGAGTCTGCCTTTGACAGAGGTGTTATTTGAAATAACATTGAATGATGTTTCTCCAGTGTACCCTCTATCTTCTGGACTTGGTCATTTAAATGCTAGGTCCCACTTTAGGCACTTAAATCTTATTTAAATATATAACTTAAGCATTTCCCTATTTTATAGTGGACGGCATACCAGTTTAAGAGAAAAAGAAATAGCAAAAACTAGTCACTTAAAATTGAAGACGAGTTCCTCCATCATATATAAAATAACAGTAAGTGCTGCTCCCTTATAGTCATGTACAGATTGTTCACCACTAATATGTTTTAAACTGTAAGCATTTTTAAAAATAAGTTATATTCTTTCTCTTAAGTAGAAATGAACTGAGAGAGAAACTATGTGTAAAAATCAATTGAAATAATCCCGTGTTCTCTTTTGGCCTTACAAAAAATATTCATAATAGTAATGGAGTAATTTTTAAATTCTGACTTGAATATGTAATATAGCCTGTATGTTTGATCATCCTTAGTACAATGAAATAGTTTAAGAGAAGACAGCAAAGGCTGGCATTTACACTTTTATGTTAGTAGTAGTTAGAAAAAGATACAATCACTTTCTCTGAGCCCCCATAAAATAATGGAGAGGAAATAAGAAGGTTGCAGACAATTTTGGTTTAATTACCTATTTTTAAGTGCCTGTTATTTTAATAATCTCTAGAAAGAGCTATGTAGCCATATGTAGATGGTAGCCTTCTAGATGTCTTGTTAATCATTAAGATGACAATGTTCATGTCTGTGTACCATCACCATCAGGCACAAATGCTTATATAAAAGCAAGAACCATATCACAATTCAGCAGATATAATTCCAGATAAGTTTTGATAAACCTTGGCTCTGTATTTGCTGTAAAGATACTTCCTATATTTTCACCAACACATGCGTAGAAAAGGAATAAAAGGATGCCATTTCTTCTTTTGAACATGTCTTTTAGGCATCAGGAAAGGTGACCTAGTGCAGTGCGGAGTCATTGTAAATTTTATTTCAGAAATGCACTCAACTCAGTGATCAAAATTTACAAGTTCCTCCAATGTAAGTCTTTCTGACTGCAGTTGGGAACTACTTGTCAGCTTGCCCAAATTTAAGACAACAGCTGTAGCAAATTGTGGCTGACATTGATGCAGAACCTGTACATTTAAATTTGATTAGTTATACTCTTATTAACAAGCTGCAAAGCTGAATTGCTAACACAAGAGTTCAGTTTTATGTTTTGACTATTACTTCTTTTCAATTAAGATAATTTCCTTAAGATACTAGAGTTAGAACTTTTGGATAATGGTTTAAAAGTAACAAAAATATATAAAAGCGTGTTAAAAATAATTTTGTGAGCTGT
The DNA here is from genome assembly GCF_000690835.1 of Fulmarus glacialis. NCBI lineage: Eukaryota > Metazoa > Chordata > Aves > Procellariiformes > Procellariidae > Fulmarus > Fulmarus glacialis. The sequence goes on from NW_009232204.1 coordinate 57,912, forward strand.
ATTTTAAACTAACTTAGTTCCACTGAAAGTTACTGGATTAATAAACTATAATATTAAGATTTTCTTTTACTGAGCCAGGAGCCTAGAGGAAATAGCGACAATACAGATTTTCCCTCCTGCTGCTCTTGTGGCTTTGAACTGATTTGGGAAAGGAGATTTCAGTTTCCTTTTAGAGTTAGGTCCCTAGTAGCAAATGGCAGAAGCCTAAGTTTTTCTTCTGCCTTCGACAGTTTGCCTTGGGTCAGATACAGGATCCTTGGAGTAATATCAGCAACCAAGGCATCAGGTGATGAGATGCAATTTTACATTCTTGCTGTCATTGTTCTAATACCATTTGTATTGTGACTAGCATTTTGTGTGACAGCAGCTGTCATGCTTAGGTCCTAGTTTTCCCTACTAGTTAAAGCATATGTGCAAAGTATCAGTACAACAGTAAAGTTAATAGGAAAACTCAGAGTATATAGTTACACTTCTAAATGACTACATTGAGTCAGGGTCTTCTTGAAGAAGCAGGCATTGACTGTAATGGAAAACAGCATCCCAGTGCAAGGGCTGAGGATGTTTCTGAAAGTGAGCAGGAGAAGGACATAAGGGATAGGGTTAATATATTCATTTGCTTTGACAGTGTTAATATTTGTTCTCTGTATGAAAATTTAAGCAAAAATGTTTCCAGAGGTATAAAAATAAGCAAGTGGCTAGGTTCTCTGAGCATTGATCTACTTTTTGGCTTTAAGGGATGGAATTATTAATATTATTTTTACAGAAAACTAAGAACTGAAGGAAATCAAAAGCTTTATTAGTTTTTTTAACAGATACAAGAATTTGGTAAAGCAGAAACAAAGACAAAACATGAGTATATTATTTTATTTTAATATAGAAAAAAATACATGTTTTCAACTCTGTATTAGCCAATAAACTTACTATTTTGCAATATTTGTGAAAAACCTTTTAGCCTCATAGGTTGGAAGGTTGTGATTTGAAAATACTTGAAACACTAATGTTTGACACTATTTTTATTATATAAAATGAGAATGATATAAATGTACTTATGCAGTGAAGTAAGACTGTATTGTAGAGTAACTAATCAATGGGTAAAGCTTTAAGGGATAGAAGATGGGAAAGGAGGGCTTGAGATTTTGAAACACTGTCATTTATCTTTTTCTTGATAACTGGAAGGATTATGAAAATGATAGATGGTATAAAGTTTATGTGATATGACATTTATTCAAATATAGTATAAGAAAGACATATCTAGTCATTTCTTCAGTGCAATCACTTAGTAATTCCAAAAATAACATATGCATTTACACATTATTATTTTAAAGATCCCAATTATTGATGAGATTTTCAGCTGGCTATGTTAATTTGATAGTGAGCAATTTATATAGACTATCAGCTGCAAAATTATGCTAATAGGTAATTTACAATATTTTAAACAAAAAAAGTCATATTGGAAAACACGGGTAGGTAATTAAGTTCTCTTTCAGTTCTATTTCCTTCTATTCATAAGTAAAATCTCTTTTAACATAAACTGTACATATTAAAAATGCTTAGACTGTAATGGTTTTTTGATGAATGTAAATTCAAATACAAAAGATTTCATGTTAAACTTCTTCTGATAATTTCTTAGCCATTGGACCTCATTTTGTAAAAGTCAGAATGGCCAGCAAACAGCAATTCCATTTATAGAATTTCGAAGGTCTTGGTATCTATTTTCTTTCATCTTTTGGTTTACATCAAGGGAAAAAAAAAAGAAAAAAAAAGAAAAAAAAGAAGAAAAGATATCAAAAGAAACCAAAGGTTTGTAATTTTTTTGTTTGTTTGTTTTAGTGAGAATAACCCTTTTGTCTCAAAGCCTGTGATTCTTCTTTTATTTGGGAAAATCCCTAAGTAGCTACCATCAGCATATAGGCCTGGGAAGTGGAATGTCCAGATGCAATGTCCTGCTTTAAAAAGTTGTGTTTTCATCTAAGAAATGCTGATTCTGGCAAAAGGGAGACCTATACTAGCGTCTTTTACAGCATGGACTAATACTCAATCACAGCCTAGAAGAAATTTGTAGTTGTCTTTACTGTTCCTCCCTGAAATCTTGTCAATGGTTCTTATACAAGAAGAATGTTCCAAAAGACTCAACAGAACACATTTTCAAGTGATGAGACAACAGAATATAAACGGCAGTGATAATCATAAAGAAGCAAAGCTGATTCAGCTGTATTTTTAGAAGGGGAAAATGCAACTTTTGATGAGACAACAGACCTTGTTTTACAACAGTATTACTATATACATTTTTTTACTGAACTCATTATATTATGAGTAGATCAGAGAATAACTGAGCTTATTCTTTTGTATTAAGTATATGCTAAATACTGCTTACTCTTTTACTTTGGAAAACGCAGGTGCAATTGCCATTTCAGAACATATAATAATGTGGCCCCAATTTATAATGACAGTCATATAAAAAATGTAATTGCTTAAAAGTTACAAGAGAAACTTTTTGTTTTACTTTTTAAAAAGAAACTATACTTAGACTTAGCTCTTAGAAGGGATTAACTTAATCCTGTTTATAGCATAGTAAACTGCACTTTAAGCTCTTACAATGAATCATAAAGTTCTTTAAGTCAAGGGTGCTGCCTATCTGTGCTGTCTACGTAGGGCAATAGAATACTGATATGTGCGCCTATTCTGGATATCATGAATAGTCCTGCTTATACTGAATGTGGGGATGTCTTCATTGTGGTTCTCTAAAATGGTTGAGTAACCACGGACTACTGCCTGCGACAGGTACATAATGCACAGAGCTGATCTGTAAACTAAAGCTCAGGACTGACAATTTGAGAGCACATTACCTCAGTAAGAACCAAGCTTTTGCTTTGTTGCAATTCAAGTTTTCTTTTGCTGGGAGACATGCCAGAGCACTTGCCAGTGCAATTTTAAAAAGAGCACGTACAAGATATATATACCACCCTACTTGAAGGGGGGCAGTCCAGAAGTCCTTTCGACCTGTATTATTCTATGATTCTATGATCTATGACATGTAATTCCAAACAGTTTATTTTAATATATCTTGAGCAGAGTTAGAAATATACACATCACTTCCCTCTATGTCCTTGGTCTAGATTTTCCAAAGCTGTTCAATGGTCTAAACAAGCTTTATTTTTTTTTATTTGTCATTTGAACGTGTAAGCACATGAAGGCCAGGTAATATAGGAATTCCTGTGACATTTTGCAAGTCTAAAGCATTCAGATCTGTTGCCTTTCATTCTGTTTTCAAGTGAGTTACAGTGAACACAAGTCAGTCTCTTAGTATATAATATTCATTGTTACTGGCCTTCATGATGTTTTGTCTCAATCTTGTTACTCATTTATTGATTCCACGTCTCTCTAAGTGAGGATAAGGCCACAAAACTGATACTTTTTAGGAGGTGAAAGTCATTCCTTAATACTATTAAACCCTCAAATCAAGTTAGTTTTTCTTGCTTACCCTACTAAGCTAATTTTTCTTGCTTACCCTGCTAAGCCATTTTTCAACAGTTTTGACAGTTTCTTTATCCAGTGAATAAATAGGATTTTTTTTCACTCTATTTTCTTCCTCTGTATTTTGCAGAATCTTTAACAAAGATGAGTAAAAGCAGCATGCATTTCGTCCGGACTTCTGCAACATCACAGTGGTGGAGTGGATTTGTAACGATCTATAATTACACACCCCTGCCTGATGCTTGTGGAAGAAGGGGCAGGCAACTCA